>NC_057799.1:236754172-236757366 GCF_018294505.1 Triticum aestivum
GTATAAATGGACCCCCCTCTCTCCATTTCCGGGCTAAACCTAGTCCTTGCCTCCTCCCCAAACTTCCTAGCCGCCGGCGCCTCGTTTTTCGCGTCTGCCCACTGTCCCGCCGCCACTTGTCGCCGTCCGGTTGGCCTGCGCCGCCGAACAACCGCCAGCCTCCTCCACTCCCCTCTCGCCACGTCGCCTCCCCCTCAGCCACCGCCGCCGCGGCCCGCAGGGCCCGGATCAGGCCCACCCGAGCCCATCTGGGGCCCGGGTCAGCCCGCGTCGCGCCGCCGCCTCCAAGCTCCCGCTCCAGCTCGTGTGCGCCGTCCCCGTCGCCCGGACGTCACCGGAGGCCACGCCCCGCCGCCTCGCGTCACCCCGGCGAGCCGCTTCCCTCCGCCGCCTGCACCCCGCTCGCCTCGCGCCGCCAGGAGGGCGAGCGCCCAACCCCGCGCCTTCCTCTAGTTCCGCCGTCGCCGATCTGGTCGGGGCCGCCGTCCTCGTCCCGGATCCCGCGGGAGCTCGTTCGCCAGCCCCGGATCCGCCCGTTCCCCTCGTCCCCTTGCCGTTCCGGCCACCGGAGATCCCAGCGCCGGCGCCCGTCCTCCCTAGCGCCGTCGGCCTCGTCCTCGACCTGGTAGGAGAACGGCGCCCAGCGGCCTCCCGCGCGTGGGCACCCACGCCGGCCTCGGCCCATCGCGCCGCGTGGGCCGCGTCCAGTAGGCCCCTGCCTCCTGCCTCCTGCCCTCCTCCTTCTAGGCCGAAGCCCAATGTGTGAGCGCCATATTCCCCGCCCGTGCGTTGTTTTGCTATTAGACGCTCTCTGTTTTTTTTTGTTAAAACGACTGTCCAAAAATTTCATAATATGTGTGCATCTTTGAGTGGCCCTATCTGTGTGTATATAGCTCCGTTTTGCATGCATGAGATATCCAAATGTTCGCCATGAGATGCTCTTCATTTTGTTACATTGTGCCATGCTTGTTTGAGATCATCTTGATGCCCTAATCATCGTTGCAAGAGTGCTATGTGCTGTTAACTGCTGTCTGTTTATAGAACTTGGTGTTTTGTCTTTTTCATTGCATTTTGTGTGTGCATCCTATGAGCATGAGCTATACATGTGTTTTGAACTAAATCATGCCATCTTTACACTGGTGCTAGTCTTGTATGTTTAGGATCTCTGTGGTGACTAGCACAAGCATGCAAAGTAGCCTCCGTGATGTTGCTGTTTTCTGTGACTTAGTCATTTCTGCTAAGTCTGACTCTGTTATATTTTGTTGCCAATTAAACCTGCTGCTACAAGTCATTCTATGCATGATCTGGCGATGTTCACTAAGGATGTTTTGTTACACATGCTATGCTCTATCCATCCATATCCATATCTGCAATTATGAAGTGATCTAACATGTCTTAATCTTGCTCTACTTTTGCTATAAAATGTTCCTGGCAGATTGTTTACTTGTTAATCAATTTTGCCATGGTTGTTACTAGTGATCCATGCACCCTATGACTATGCTATTGTCATTTTTAGCTTCATATTTATGCCTTCTTGCTTGTGGTTACCTTGCCATGCCATGTAATGCTCTGTAGTGAGTGGTTCAATCTCACCAACATGCTTACTTATCGTTGTTTCCGTCATGAACTGTTATTTTCACCAAGTCTGAATTTGTTTATGGAACTTGCTATGTTTACATGGGCGCCATCATATCTTCTGTACCTTTTTAGCTCATGTTCAGTAAGGGACTTTTGTTCTATGCAATTATTAGATTCATGCCATGCCTTTGTTTTCTATAACATTTTCCTTTAGCTTGTTGATTGATAGCTATAAACTTTGCAACCTGATGTTATTTCTGTCATGTCCAGTAATTTCTGCCAAGTCTGTGAATCTGTTATTGTTTGCGATCTTGCCATGTCCTTTTGAGCATGTTCTAGTGGTTTCTGGAGATAGCTCCGTGTTCATGTTTTGTTGTGCTTTAGTTGTACATCATGCCCAGGCCTTTTGTTTTCATGTTGAGGTGCTGTAGCATATTTTCATGATGCTTGCAAGATGCCTAGTTGCTGTTTTGGACAGATTGTTGCTATATCTTGTTTGGAGTGTATGTGTTGCACCGTTGCTCCGTTTTGAGCATGCTCCATATGAAACTTGCTTAGTTTTGCTTGTAGTTTCATGTTACCTTGTTGCATCCTTATTTTGAGTGTGTTTGCTTGATGTTTGAATGCATTTTGCATCAATGCCATGTTTAACTTGTTTTGCTCATATCTTCTAGGCCGTAGCTCCGAATCTAATGAACTTTATATGTAACTTGACTAGAATTTCATGTAGATGATCTTGGTGCATCTTAACTTGCTGTTTAACAACTTTAACATGAGGCTTATTAAGTTCTGGACCAATTTCGAAATTTGCATATGAGGACTTACCGGAATTGTTATATGTTGTTTCCGGCCTCAGTTAAACTTGCTTTGATGTGTTGTTATTGTATGCATCATCTCTTGTCATGATTAGCTTCATGTAGCTTTGTCATGCATCATACTTGGTTGAGCATCATGCCTTGTTCATGTATGGTGTGTTTACCATGTTGTGTGCTTCTTCTCGATAGTTCCCGTGTCGTTGCGATCGTGAGGATTCGTTCGTCTTCGTGGCTTCATCCTCTTCGTGGACTCGTTCTTCTTCCTAGCGGGATTTCAGGCAAGATGACTGTCACTTTGGATCTCACTACTATCATTGCTATGCTAGTTGTTTCGTTCTATCGCTTTCCTGCACTACCTGCCACTTGTTTATCAAGCCTCCCAAATTGCCACGAACCTCTAACCTTTGTCACCCTTCCTAGCAAACCGTTGTTTGGCTATGTTACTGCTTTGCTCAGCCCCTCTCATAGCGTTGATAGTTGCAGGTGAAGATTAAGATTGCTCCAGGTTGGATTATGTTTATGTTGGGATATCACAATATCTCTTATTTAATTAATGCATCTATATACTTGGTAAAGGGTGGAAGGCTCGGCCTTATGCCTGGTGTTTTGTTCCACTCTTGCCGCCCTAGTTTCCGTCATACCGGTGTTATGTTCCTTGATTTTGCGTCCTTACGCGGTTGGGTGATTTATGGGACCCCTTGACAGTTCGCTTTGAATAAAACTCTTCCAGCAAGGCCCAACCTTGGTTTTACATTTGCCTTACCTAGCCTTTTTCCTTTGGGAGTCGCGCTCTCGAGGGTC
>NC_057799.1:236757749-236787788 GCF_018294505.1 Triticum aestivum
GTTCAAACTAGAGCCCTTTGCAGCGCCACCTCGGGGAAACTTGAGGGCTGGTTTTAGATGTACGGACTCCTCATTTGGTGTGCCCCGAGAACGAGATATGTGCAGCTCCTATCGGGATTTGTCGGCACATTCGGGCGGCTTTGCTGGTTTTGTTTTACCATTGTCGAAATGTCTTGTAACCGGGATTCCGAGACTGATCGGGTCTTCCCGGGAGAAGTAATATCCTTCGTTGACCGTGAGAGCTTATAATGGGCTAAGTTGGGACACCCCTGCAGGGTATTATCTTTCAACAGCCGTGCCCGCGGTTATGTGGCAAATGGGAATTTGTTAATGTCCGGTTGTAGAGAACTTGACACTTGACCTTAACTAAAACGCATCAACCGCGTGTGTAGCCGTGTCCGGGAAGTGAACACGGTTTCTGGGTTATGTTTGACGTAAGTAGGAGTTCAGGATCACTTCTTGATCATTGCTAGTTTCACGACCGTTCCGTTGCTTCTCTTCCTGCTCTTATTTGTGTATGTTAGCCACCATACATGCTTAGTCGCTACTGCAACCTCACCACTTTACCCCCTTTTCTTACCCATTAAGCTTTGCTAGTATTGATACCCATGGTAATGGGATTGCTGAGTCCTCGTGGCTCACAGATTACTACAACACCAGTTGCAGGTACAGGTCTTGCGATGTTCTTGACGCGAGAGCGATGTTACTTGTTTTGGAGTTCTTCTTCTACTTCTTCGATCAGGGGATAGTTTCCAGGTCGGCAGCCTGGGATAGCAGGGTGGATGTCATTTGAGCTTCTGTTTGTGTTTCATCCGTAGTCGGATGTTGATCTTATGTATAATGTATTGATGTATTCTTGCGGCATTTGTATGCCTTGTATGTATCCCCATCTATTATGTAATGTTGATGTAATGATATCCACCTTGCAAAAGCGTCTTCAAGATGTGCTTCTATCCTTGGTAGGACCTTCGAGTTCCTTTAGGATAGGGTCGCATCTTGGGCGTGACAGTGGTGGTGGGCCGACTAGCTCCAGCATGCCACCGACGAGGATCTTCGGTGGGCGCCCAACAAAATGGCAAGGTCGTTCATGCTCGTCCACTAGGAAGAGGCTGATCGATACGTCACGCGCTGCGAGGCGGAGGAGGCGGAGTACTGCCTCCGCACTTGGAAGACGTCGCGCACCAGGGAGCTGCTGGCGAGGGGCCGCCGGAATACTGGCCCCTGGAGGGATTATTAGTTTTAGTATTGTTCGTTTTCAATTTTATGCATTGTACCTAGTAGTTAAGTATCATCACGTATATGTGATGATATTATATATATATACATATTCTGTGATGAACTATTGAACCATTAGTATATATATATTATGAATTCCATTTTCTATCTGTTTTTGTATACTAATTTTAATCTAGCTGTTATCATCCACATATACAGAATGGAAAGCGTATATACACATATTGAAACAGAACATATAAGAACGGAAAACAGAGTACACACATTGAAACATAGGAATAAACAGAGCAATACTATGATTGCTGTGAATACATAGCTATCCACCTCGAAACGACTCAACAAAATAAAACGCGTCCATGAGACCATGACTAGCAGCCCTTGCCTATGGTAGCTCTTGGCTCTGCCTGTACTCATGCAGGCGTTCGTCCAAGCGGTTGACACGCTCGTGGTACACCTGGAGCGTGATGTCGAGCTCCAAGTTGGCTATTTCATCGGAGATCACCAGCTCAAGGATGCGATGGCCATGTTCCTGTACTGCGCCTAGGTGGACACATAGGCCAAGGAGGCGGTCAAGCCTACCGACCAGCGCGTTGGCATCGAGCGGGCCGCGGACAAGGCGAACAGCGCGACCCATGTGAATGGCGAGGCGTGAGTCTGGTGCAAGTATGGCGCGGCCGTTCTCTGGTGCAAGTACGGCGTAGAGGGCCTCTGCCCACTCCTGCCGAGGAATTGGGGTACTGACGGGACATGTACCTAGCTGCAACACCGTGTCGACAGCAGGCAAGCGTCGATGGATCCGCGCTTGCGATGCAGGACGTCGCGCCTCTCGCTCTGCGGCGCTCCAACAGTCTCGCCATGTGGCGAGCCGCAGCCTATCGGTGCGGATGCGCCTAGCTTTCTCTGCGGCGTGCCATCGATCATGTTGTGCGGTGAGCTGCAGCCTGTCGGCGTTGTCATGCCTATCTTTATCCGCGGCGCTCAAGCACCATGTGCGAAAGGTCTGCTCAATCCTGGCGATGACGCGCATCACGGCGTCGTCCATCGCGTTGCCGGGGAGCGCCTCGGCCTTGACGGGCCATTGCGCTTGCTCATTTTCCTTGTCGACGAGGTTGATGGGAGAGGTGGCGCTTTGGTGGGTTGGCATGCTTGGAAAAGGTGGATGTGCTACAGGCTGCGCTTGTCGCCTTCGTGCGTCGTACACCACCTAGGTTTATGCGCAATATCACTGGGTGGTGGGAAACAGGTGACGAATGGCAGAAACGGTGGCGTGTTCATAAAACGCCATCAAATTAATGGAAACTTAGTATAGAAGGAACATTGAGCTAGCACAAGAAGTAGATGATGGTCAGATGAACACGGACCACAGTAGAGAACCCGTTGGTGATGAATTCATCAATCGCAATCGGTTGAATACTAGCAAGCGTTTGCCCACAACACACACGGCTTAGTCCATAACAAACAGGTCGGATGGATCAACTGTATGCCACATATTGCACATTGTCAAAAAGTAATGTGGTAGACCTTCTTTAAGATGTGTTAAAAAACAAGGACCTCGAGGTTAAATTAACTCTTGGGATGGGTCATATCAGTCATTTAATTTGACAAATACGACCCATCCTATCAGTTAATTTAACATCAACACAAGTTCCCATCTAGTCATCCATCTGATGGTTGCTCTAGCCTGAGCACACTTAACTTGAGAGTTCTCTTACATGAGCTACTGGTGGAACAGCTAGTCCTTGCTGATATAGGATGCCTCTTCGCATCCTTATGGCGTATACGGATGACCGCCCGTCCCCCAATGGCCAATATATGTTGCGTAGACAGAGCATATCACATACGTCTTATTAGAAGCAATCGTCTGTGTTATTATCGGTCTTCGCACACATTTATGATTACAGACCAGTTTGCCGCATATCACACCTTCAAATGGGCCGTTGTGGGATCCCTTCCCGCCTAATATTTGGGAAGAGGACCCGGGCCTCTATAAATAGGACTAGCCACCACTTTAGAAGGCAACTGATCTGGGATCAGATCCATTCCATCCACACACGCACAAGGTCACCGATCTCAAGAACACCTCTCCTCAGGAGGTAGTTCTTCCCTTGTACTTGTTCATCCCAACCTACAAGTCAATCCACCACACCGCACTGGAGTAGGGTATGACACCACATCGGCGGCCCGAACCAGTATAAACTCTTGCGTCCCTTGTTCCTCGGGTTCGGCGAGCTAGGATTTGAGATCGTGGTGAGAGCATGAGCTAGGTGGAGAGAGATCTTCATGCGCACCCCAGAGTTCAAACCTCAAGGGATTTGCCGGAACCCGTAATTCGACATTTGGCACGCCAAGTAGGGGGTGCACCAAAGTTCGCCTCTCCGCCGGCACCGCCTGCCTGTCCTGTCCCCATGGCCAGCTTTTCTCCTCTGACTGGGTCAACGGACGCCCACGACGGCGCCGGGGGCTCAGAGCTTTTGCCCCTCCTTGCGGCGGGTGGAGTGGCCGCCCAAGTTCAAGGCGGAGATGCCGCCGCGCTACGACGGCGTGGCGGATCCGTCGGCCTTCCTACTAGCATATGAGGAGGCCATCCTAGAAGGTGGAGGCGACGACAAAGTCATGGCCAACTTGTTTCCCACGGCCCTCGCTGGCACACCGCGCGCCTGGCTGCTCGCCCTCCCAGGATCCTGTGTGGCCTCTTGGGAGGAGCTGCGTGGCCTCCTCGTCGCGCGCTTTGCAGCACCGGTGCCTGTCGCCGTCGCAGCCCTCCTCGGCGGCTCGCAGGCACCACCCTCAGACCGTCACACCAAGCAGTTCTTCCGCCAGATCGGTGCCGCCTCTGTGCAGCAAGGAGCTCCTCCAGGATGGGCGGCGCCCAAGGCCGACCTCACCTCCGACTCGGGGGATCACCTCGTCACCACTGCCAGCTCAGGTGTGCTCCCAATGCTTTGCACCCCACCATCTGCACTGTAGTCGTCACCAAGACCCTCATCGACGGCGGGGCTTGCCTTAATGCGCTCTTCGTGGAAGCTTTTGGCTTGCTTCACGTGCCGCATAAACGGCTCCGTCCCACCAGGCCCTTCTCCGGTGTAGGCAGCGGCTCCACCAGCCCCCTAGGGCAGATTCGCCTTCCTGTCACCTTTGGCACTCGCGACAACTACCGCACCGAGTTGATCGACTTCGACATCGCCCGCATCGGCCTCCCATACAACGCCATCCTCGGGTACCCGGCCCTGGCTCAGTTTATGGCGGTGACCCATCTAGCCTACAACCTTATGAAGATGCCTAGGAGCAACAACGTCCTAACCGTGGCGGGGGACACCAAGGAGGCTCTGACGGCACTCAAGCTTGCCTTCAAGGCCGCCGCGGCAGCGCGCCCGGCCGAGGAGGCCACCCTTGGAGCTAAGGCAGCCTGGCTGGCTAAGAAAAAGTAGTTGTTCACTCAAGATCGGGCCGAAACGAAGCAAGTACCGGTCGAGGAAGGTGGACCCTCAGGAGCCACCTTCACCATAGGCGCCAACCTCGATCCAGATCAAGAGGAGGCATTGGTGAAGTTCTTGCATGCGAACAAGGAGGTATTCGCCTGGGAACCCAAGCAGCTGGTAGGGGTCCCGAGGGGGTAATCGAGCATCACTTAAGGGGGTGCCCCAATGTGCGCCCTGTGGAGCAGAAGGCGCGGCGACAGTCCACGGAGAAGCAGTCCTTCATCGTCCAGGAAACCCGCAAGCTAGAGGCAGCAGGTATCATTCGCGAGGTCTGGTACCCGGAGTGGCTGGCGAACCCTGCCGTCATGCCAAAGAAAGGTGGGAAGGAGCGCATGTGTGTCGACTTCACCAACCTCAACAAGGCCTGTCCCCAAGACCCGTTCCCGCTTCCGCGCTTCAACCAGATCGTCGACTCCACCGCCGAGTGCGACCTGCTGTGTTTCCTGGACGCGTTCTCGGGCTACCACCAGATCAAGATGGCAGTGGAGGATGTGGAGAAGACGGCTTTCCTGACCCCATGCGGGGTATGCTGCTACACTTGCATGCCGTTCGGGCTACGCAACGCAGGGGCGACCTTCCAACGGCTGATGCACATCTCCCTGGGTCAGCAGCTCGGGAGAAACGCTGAAGCCTACGTCGACGATATCGTGGTAAAATCCCGGGAGGTGAGAACCCTGATTCAGGACCTGGAGGGGACCTTCGCAAGCCTGCGCCAGGTGGACCTGCGGCTTAACCCAGAGATGTGCGTGTTTGGCGTTCTCTCCGGCAAGCTGATGGGATTCCTCGTGTCCCACAGGGGGATTGATGCTAACCCGGAGAAGGTCAAGGCAATAGAAGACATGAGCCCACCGCAAACTCTCAAGGAAATGCAGAAGCTTGCGGGCTGCGTGACCTCGCTGGGGCACATCATCTCCAAGTTGGGGGAGCGCGCCCTGCCATTCTTCAAGCTGATGAAGAAGAAGGGCCTGTTCGAATGGACCCCGGAGGCCGACCTGGCGTTTCAAGACCTCGAGAGATACCTGACCAGCCCTCCGGTGATGGTGGCGCCTCGTCCCCTCGAGCCCCTGGTGCTTTACCTAGCCGCCACTCCCCACTCCGCCAACGTGGCACTGGTGGCGGCTCAGGAAGTGCGCCAAGCCAAGAATCTACCGCTCTCGGCGTTCTGGGAACGGGGGTCCCTAGACTTGCCTGCCTGCGGCCCACGGCGTGGCTCCACAAGCAGGCCCGTATGGCCTATCTTCACCAGCCAGCTCTCAAGACCCTCACGAGGGGCCAAGCCTCGCGAGGCAGACGACACAAGACCTCCTCAGGAGCGGCCTCACCAGGCTGGCTCACGAGGGGCGGAGAGGTCAAGGCAAGGCAAACCTCGTAAGGTTCCAATGACGTGAGCCATGACGATCAAGGCCAGGCGGGCGCCAGCGCGCACAGTGTCCTTGCTTCCTCTTTGGCGCTAAGGGGGCAAGTGCAGGCGAGGAGTACCGAGGCGTCAAGCAAAGGTTTCCATATCGGTGCAACGAGACCAAGACCAGTGGGACGGCAAGATGGAGGTCATCGTGGAGCCCAAGACGGCGTCACCACTAGAGCCTTTGGCAGGCGAAGAACACTTTTGTCAGGATAGCTTGTACTAGCTGTCCCCTTTCGAATTGGCCGTTGTGGAATCCCTTCCCGCTCAATATTTGGGAAGAGGACCAGGGCTCTATAAATAGGACTAGTCACCACAGTAGAGGGGGATCGGATCCTGGCCTACCAGAACTCATCTCGAGCGATCCTCACCCACACACCAGCTCACCAAGCACAAGAACACCTCTCCTCAGGAGGCTGTTCTTCCCTTGTACTGTTCATCCTCAGCCCAAGAGGCAATCCACCACCACCACACTGGAGTAGGGTATTACACCACAATGGTGGCCCGAACCAGTATAAATCTTGTGTCCTCGTGTTCTTTGGGTTCGGCGAGCTAGTCCGTGAGTTCGTGGAGTGTGAGAGCGTGGGAGAGGAGAGATCTTCGTGCGCACCCGAGTGTTCGAACCTCAAGGGTTTTGCCGGAACCCTAAATTTGATGTTTGGCGCGCCAGGTAGGGGTGCGCCGGAGTTTTCCTTCCATCGGTCCATGCTCCACCATCTTCACGCCCAATCGCCATGGCTGGCGCCGCTCTTCCGGCTGGATCTAAGGGCGCCCACGACAACGCCTGGGGGCTCCGAGCCCTTGCTCCTGCCTTGCGGCGAGTGCAGTGGCCACCCAAGTTCAAGCCGGAGATGCCTCCGCGCTACGACAACGCGGAGGACCCGTCGGCTTTCCTGCTGGCGTATGAGGAAGCCGTCTTTAAGGCCAGGGCAACGACAAGGTCATGGCCAACTAGTTTCCCATGGCCCTCACTGGCGCATCGTGCGCCTGGCTGCTCAACCTCCCCAGATCCACGGTGGCGTCTTGGGAGGAGCTGCGCGGTCTCTTCATTGCACGCTATGCGGCACCGGCGCATCACGCGGTCACGGCCCTCCTCAGCGGCTCGCAGGCACCACCCTCGGATCGTCACATCAAGCCATTCCTTTGCCAAATTGGTGCCACTTCCAAGCGCCCGGGGGCTCCATAGGGCTGGGCCGCGCCCGAGGCCGACCTCACCTTCGACTCAGGGGATCATCCCGTCTCCACTGCTGGCTCGGGTATGCTCCCAATGCGTTACACGCCCACTATCTGCAACGTGTCCATCACCAAGACCCTCATCGACGGCGGCGCCGGCCTCAACTTGCTCTCCGTTGAGGGCTTCAGCCTTCTTCACGTACCACTTGAGTGGCTCCGCCTCAGCAAGCCTTTCTCAGGAGTTGGCGGCGGCACCGCCCACTCCCTGGGATAGATCCTCCTTCTTGTCACCCTTGGCACGCACGACAACTACCGCACCGAGCTGGTCGACTTCGACGTCGCCCGCATCAGCCTCCCATACAACGCCATCCTCGGGTACCCAGACCTGGCTTAGTTCATGGCGGCGACCCATCCGGCCTACAACCTCATGAAGATGCTCGGGAGCAAGGGTCTCCTCACGGTAGTTGGGGACACCAAGGAAGCCCTGATGACACTCAAGCTTGCCCTCAAGACCGCTGCGACGGCGCAGCCCGCCGATGCGGACACCTCCAAGGCCAAGGGAGCCGCACCAACCAAGAAGAAGCAGTTGTTCACTCAAGACAAGGCAGAGGCCAAGCAGGTGCCGGTCGATGAGGACGGTTCTTCAGGAGCCACCTTTACCATAGGTGCCGACCTCGACCCTGATCAAGAGGGAGCGTTGGTGAAGTTCTTGCGCACAAACAAGGAAATATTCGCACGGGAACCCAAACAGCTGGTGGGGGTCCCGAGAGAGGTGATTGAGCATCACTTAAAGGTGTGCCCCCACGTGCGCCCTGTGAAGCAGCGGGCAAGACTACAGTCCACGGAGAAGCATGCCTTCATCATCCAAGAAACCTGCAAGATGGAGGCGGCGTTGCCATTCGCAAGGTTCGGTATCCCGAGTGGCTGGCGAACCCCGTTGTGGTGCTAAAGAAAGGCGGGAAGGAGCGCATGTGTGTCGATTTCACCAACCTCAACAAGGCCTGCCCCCAAGTTCCGTTCCCTCTTCCACGTATCGACCAGATCGTCGACTTCACCGCCGAGTGCGATTTGCTGTGCTTCCTGGATGCGTTCTCAGGCTATCACCAGATCAAAATGGCTGTAGAAGATGTGGAGAAGACCGCCTTTCTGACCCCGTGTGGGGTGTACTGCTATACTTGCATGCCTTTCGGACTGCGCAACACGGGAGTGACCTTCCAGCGGCTCATGCACATCGCCTTAGGGCGGTAGCTCGGGAGAAACACGGAGGCCTACGTCGACGACATTGTGGTGAAGTCTCGGGAGGTGAGAACCTTGATCCAAGACATGGAGGAGACTTTCGCGAGCCTATGCCAGGTGAACTTGCGGCTCAACCCGGAGAAGTGTGTGTTCGATGTTCCTTCCGGCAAGCTGCTGGGTTTCCTCGTATCCCACAAAGGGATCGAGGCGAACCCAGAGAAGGTTAACGCAATCGAAGACATGAGCCCATTGCGGACCCTCAAGGAGATGCAGAAGCTTGTCGGTCGCGTGTCTGTGTTGGGGCACTTTATCTCCAACCTGGGAGAGCGTTCCCTCCTGTTCTTCAAGCTGATGAAGAAGAAAGGCCCATTCGAGTGGACTCCGGAGGCCGACCGAGCGTTTCAAGACCTCAAGAGATACCTGACCAGCCCACCAGTGATGGTGGCGCCTCGACCCCTCGAGCCCCTGGTGCTCTACTTGTCTGCCACACCCCACTCTGCCAGCGCAGCACTGGTGGCCCTCAGAGAAGAGCGCCAGGTCAAGGGCCCGCCAAGTGGAACCTCCAAGCCGGACAAAGCGACGCGGCACCAAGGTGAAGCTCCCGAAGCAGCGGCTGCTCCGACAGACCACCAAGCCCCTGAAGCCGAAAACCCCGAAGGGACACCTCAACCCCCGGAGGCCGAAGACTCCGTCAGCTCTCCCGCCCTCATTGAGCACCTGGTGTACTTCGTCAGCACGGTACTGCGGGATGCGAGGGCACGATACCCCATGCCTCAGAAGATCCTACTCTCGCTCCTGGTGGCCTCGCGCAAGCTGCACCACTACTTCCAGGGTCACCCCATCAAGGTCGTCTCGACTTACCCGTTGGAAAGACTGCTCAGGAGCCCCAATGATGCCGGGCGAGTCGCGGAATGGAACATCGAGCTGCAAGCGTTTGACTTAGAGTTCAGCACGACCAAGGTCATGGGGCTGCGATTGCAAACTTTGTTGCGGAATGGACTGACGCCCCAGAGCTCAAGGCAGGTGAGAACCAATCCCTATCTTCAGGGAGCGAAGCGCCGGACGGCTGGGTCATGTACTTCGACGGCGCGTTCTCACGCCAGGGTGCGGGGGCTGGAGCGGTGCTCATCTCGCCCACCCAGGACAAGCTCTACTACGCCGTGCAGCTCTGCTTCCAGCAGGGCGAGAAGGTCTCCAATAACATAGTAGAGTACGAGGGCCTCATAGCTGGCCTCAGGGCTGCGGTGGCCCTGGGGGTTAGGCGTCTCACCATCAAGGGTGACTCACAGCTCCTCATCAACTTCTCCAACAAAGTATATGAGACAAAGGACGAGCACATGGAGGCATACCTCGCGGAAGTGCGCAAGATGGAGAAGCAATTCTCGGGCCTGGAATTGCTGCATGCGCCTCGTGGCACCAACAAGGAAGCCGACAACATCGCCAGAAGGGCATCAAAGCGGCTACCCCAAGAGCCTGGCGTCTTTGAGGAGAGGCTCTTCAAACCAGCAGCAACATCGCCACTCTCAAGAACAGCGCTACCTCGGGAGGAGCACCCTCAACCACCTGCGTCAGGAGCCCCGGCCTGCGGCCCGGCCTTGGGAGCGCGCTTGCTCTTGGCGCTCGAACCTTACGAGGGGTGCTGGATCAAGGAATTCAAGGAATACCTGATGAAAGGGACGCTGCCGGAGGAGGAGGAGGACATGGAGCGTGTGGCCCGACAAGCCACGGCATACTGTATCCGGGACGATGAGTTATACAGGAAGCAACCAAATGATGTTTCCCTGCGTTGCATCTCCAGGGAGCAAGGAAGAGACCTGCTGGCTGACATACACGGTGGGGACTGCGGGCACCACTCGTCATCATGAACCCTCGTCGGCAAGGTGTTTCGCAGTGGATTCTACTGGCTCACGACGCTCAACGACGTGACTGACCTGGTGAGGTCCTGCGAGGCCTGCCAGTTCCACGCCAAGCAGATTCATCAGCCGGCTTAGGGCCTCTAAACCATCCGACTCTCATGGCCATTCGCAGTCTGGGGGCTAGATATCTTGGGCCCGTCCCCTCGAGCACCTGGGGGCTACCGCTACCTCTACGTCGCCATCGAAAAATTCACCAAGTGGGCGGAGGTAGAAGCCGTCCGCACCATCCCCGCTAGCTCCGCGGTCAAGTTCATCAAGGGTCTCGTGAGCCGGTTCGGGGTCCCCAACCGCATCATCACCGATAACGGCTCGTAGTTCACCAGTAACCTCCTCAAGACATATTGTGGTAACCTTGGAACGCAGATCTGCTACGTTTCGGTGGCGCACCCCAGGAGCAACGGTCAGGCCGAACGCGCCAACGCAGAGGTCCTGAGGGGCCTCAAGACCAGGACCTTCAAGAAGAAGCTCGAAGCCCGCGGCAGGGGCTGGCACGACGAGCTCCAGTCCGTGTTGTGGTCCATCCGCACCACCGCCACCAAGCCAACGGGTGAGACCCCATTCTTCCTCGTCTACGGAGCAGAAGCGGTTCTCCCTCACGAGGTCAATCATCGCTCCGCGCAGGTCGTGGCGTTTGATGAGGCACAGCAGGATGCCATGCGGGGGATGGACCTTGTGCTGGGAGGGGGGAACGCCGCCGTGAAGCCAAGCATTGAGCGGCAAGATATCAGCAGGCGCTGCGGCGGTACCACTGCCGCACCATCCGCTCTAGGACGCTTGAGGTGGGTGACCTTGCCCTGAGGCGGGTGCTCTCCGGGGAAGGGCTGCATAAGCTCTCACCCATGTGGGAGGGCTCGTTCAAGGAAGTCCACGTCTCTAGGCCTGGCGCCGCGCGCCTGAAGACACAGGATGGGGTACCCATCCAGAACGCCTGGAACATCCAGCACCTCCGGAAGTTCTACCCCTGAAGAAAGGCCCACCGCCTGTGAAGAAGGCCTAGTGCCTGAAGGTCTCCGCTCGTGACACTCTCACGTAATAATGAGTGGGGCAGTACACGCCCCGGAGTCTCAGGAGTGCCGCCCATAGGCCTCTTGGGCTCCCTCCCACGTCCTAGTGGCAGCACTTAGCTCCGCGCTGAGGAGAAGACAAGAAGACTAGACTAGGTGCCGGACGCGGCTTTTCATTTGCTTTCCGTAGTTGGCTCGCCCCTCTTTAATCAAAATTTGCTTTCTGATGTTCTCTTGCTGGTCTCGCCCTGTCGCTTTCTGGCTCTGTTCTGCCTTCGTTTCTCTCTTTGGCCCGTACTGGACAAGTGCCCTTGTGAGCGTCTTGTTTTTGCATAAAGCACCCTTGTTCGAGCCGCAAGGTGGCGCTCCTCCCTAATCCGTGCCCCACGGGTACCGCGATGCGAGGCGCTGAGTCATGGCTGGTGGCGGCGCCTGTGAACGAGGCCCGGAGTTCCTCAACAAATTTTTTTTGCAGTTCCCAAAAAGCCTGTCCAGGTGCTGAGAAATGTGTGCCTCGTGAGGCGGAGACTACTTGAAACACGACAAGCTAAGTTACTCCTACGTACCTATATAAGACATTTATGCAGCGACACAATGCAGGAACGATAAACATAGCATAATAACTGGGAAATCATAGTTCGTTGCACGCCCCTCTGGGGCCCCATACTGGTTTCTCTCTTAATGCAGGAAGGAAAGGAAGAACGAAATAAAAGCGGCACGTGCCCCCACAGCAGACCGCGAGGGCGGGCTCTTGGCGCCGACTCAGCCAAACCCCTCCTCACGCTTCACGGAGGTGTGGCGACGAGACGACCCGCTGCCGCCTTCAAAGCGGGCGCGGGCGGTGTGGCGGCTGGTTGTCACCACCGCTACTGGAGCTGTCGCCGGAGGAAGAACCGCCGTAGCTGGACGAGACGTGGTCAGCACCAAGGGCGGGTTCGCCCTCATCCTCGTCACGACCGTCGCCAAGGCCGAGCACCTTGTCGCCGTCGTTGACCTCGGGGCAGCACCCGGCGCGGCGACCATCTTCCCCAAACACCCTCACATAGAGGGTCGCGTCGCCGTCATACTTGAAATGGAGGGTGCACTGCCTGCCCAGGCCGCGCGCGCGGGCGAATGTCTACCAGCCGCAGGCCAGGGCTATGTTGCCCGCGACCGAGGCCTCAACTGCGACCCAGGAAGACCAGCTGCAACACTCGTCCCCTGCAGCCAGAGCCCGCCTGGACCTGCGGCCGGCCGCTCGTCGGCGAAGAAGCGCGGGAGCTGAAGCTAGTTGCCAGCCGGGTTCTCCGACCAGACGACGAACTCCACCAGTACCTCCGCCGAGTGGAAGTGCGACAGGGGAGGCCGCGCGACCACGGCACGTCTCCCTTCACCGACAAGGCTGCCACGACCGAGGCGACCCCCACCACGCGAAGCGGCCCCCACCGCGGCTGCGGGGAGAAGCAGCAGGGGTCGCGGTATGCTTGTGGGGACGGCCGCGCCCACGCTTGGGCACCGGAGAGCCGGGCCCCTCCTGACGGGCCTTTCCCTTCTCCGTGGCAGAGAGCCTCTTCGACGGCGCCATTGGTGTCACTACTGGCAACGGAGCGAAGGGGGGGGAGCGAGCGGAATGGGAAGAGATGGGCGACGGGGGCTCTACCCCGTCCCCATTTATAGCAGGAGAAGACCAACCAGCGCCCCCATGATAGCATGTAATGATGGTTTATCCTTGCATGCAGCAGGAACTCGTCAAGTCGGGCAGTTGCCGAGGCGGCGTGGGGAAGCGGAGACGCCCACGTCCAATCAACCGCCACGCGTCGACCAAGGCCGCAGGCTATTGGGGCCCGCGGCGCTGCACACTTGCCCTTTGGCTTCGCCTCTAAGCCAAGTCCGAGCGCGCCTTGGGCCCGGGGGCTACTGTCGGCGTTCGGGGAACGAGGGTCCCCAGACTTGCCTGCCTGCAGCCCACGACGTGGCTCCACAAGCAGGCCCGTACAGCCCATCTTCACCAGCCAGCTCTCAAGACCCTCACGAGGGGCCAATCCTCGCGAGGCGGACGACACAAGACCTCCTCGGGAGCGGCCTCACCAGGCTGGCTCGCGAGGGGCGGAGAGATCAAGGCAAGGCAAACCTCGCGAGGTTCCAATGATGTGAGCCATGACGATCAAGGCCAGGCAGGCGCCAGGCGGGCGCCAGCGTGCACAGTGTCCTTGCTTCCTCTTTGGTGCTAAGGTGGCAAGCGCGGGTGAGGAGTACCAAGGTGTCAAGCAAAGGTTTTCATATCGGTGCAACGAGACCAAGACCAGCGGGACGGCAAGACGGAGGTCATCGTGGAGCCCAAGACGGCATCACCACCAGAGCCTTTGGCAGGTGATGACCACTTTTGTCAGGATACTTGTACTAGTTGTCCCCTTTCAAATTGGCCGTTGTGGCATCCCTTCCCGCTCAATATTTGGGAAGAGGACCAGGGCCTCTATAAATAGGACTAGTCACCATAGCAGAGGGGGATCGGATCCTGGCCTATCAGAACTCATCTCGAGCGATCCTCACCCGCACACCAGCTCACCAAGCACAAGAACACCTCTCCTCAGGAGGTTGTTCTTCCCTTGTACTGTTCATCCTCGGCCCAAGAGGCAATCCACCACCACCACACTTGAGTAGGGTATTACACCACAATGGTGGCCTGAACCAGTATAAATGTTGTGTCCCCGTGTTCTTTGGGTTCGGCGAGCTAGTCCGTGAGTTCATGTAGGGTGAGAGCGTGGGAGAGGAGAGATCTTCGTGCGCACCCAAGTGTTCGAACCTCAAGGGTTTTGCCAGAACCCTAAATCCGACAGCCGCGTCGTGTCGCACTTTCGGCCGGGGCGGCGCAGCACCAAGACGGCGCCGCAAGGGCTGCAACAACATCGGCGAACGGTCGGACCCAGCAAGACAGTGTCCTCAGGCCTGCTGGGGCCCCAACGGATGACCAGGCTCCTGAGGTCCCATCACCTCAAGAAACGCCCCAATCTCCGGGAGCCGCAGGCTCCATCGACGCTACCGCCCTCGTCGAGCACCCAGTGTACTTTGTCAGCACGGTGCTGTGGGACGCGAGAGCACGGTTTCCCATGCCGCAGAAACTTCTGCTCGCGCTCCTGGTGGACTCACGCAAGCTGCGCCACTACTTCCAAGGACACCCAATCAAGGTCGTCTCAGCCTATCCATTGGAAAGGGTGCTCCGGATCCCCAATGCCGTAGGAAAGGTCACCGAGTGGAACAACGAGCTACATACATTTCAGCTTGAGTTCAGCACAACCAGGGTTATCAAGCAGGCCGCCCTCGCCGACTTCGTGGCCGAATGGACCGATGCCCCGGAACCTGAAGTCGGCTAGAGCCGATCCCTCTCGCCGGGAAGTGAAGCACCAGATGGTTGGGCATGTATTTCGATGATGCCTTCGCACGCCAAGGCGCGGGGGCTGGAGTCGTGCTCATCTCGCCCACCCAACACAAGCTCTACTATGCTATGCAGCTCTGCTTCCAGCGGGGCGAGAAGGTCTCCAACAACATTGCGGAGTACGAGGGGTTGATCGCCATCCTCAAGTTAGCGGCGGCCTTGGGAGTGAAGCGTCTCACCATCAAGGGCGACTCCCAGCTCCTCGTCAACTTCTCTAACAAGGTGTACGAGCCAAGAGACGACACATGGAAGCATACCTCGCGGACGTGCGCAAGATGGGACGCGATTCTTGGGCCTGGGACTGCGGCATGTACCGGCACCAACAAAGAGGCCGACAAGATCGCCAAGAGGGTGTCGAAGCGCCAGCCCCAAGAACTCGGCGCCTTCGAGGAGCGACTCTTCAAGCCCTCGGCGGCTCCCCCTGCCACCAAACTCGTACCGCCTCCGGAGGAGCTCCCCGCGCCACCAACGTTAGTGGCCCCCACCTGTGGCCCGACTTTGGGGGCTCGCCTGCTCCTGGCGCTCGAGCCCCAGGAGGGGTGCTGGACCGAAGAGTTCAGGGCATACTTGGTGCGGGGGAAGCTTCCAGAGAAGGAGGAGGATGTGGAGCATGTGGCCCAGCAAGCCACGGCATACTACATCCAAGATGGTGAGCTCTATAGAAAACGGCCGAATGATGTTTCCTTACGTTGTATCTCTAGGAAGCAAGGTGGCGAGCTGTTAGCTGACATACATGGCGGAGATTGCGGGCACCACTCATCATCATGCACCCTGGTTGGCAAGGCATTCCGCAGCGGGTTCTTTGGCCCACGGCACTCAACGACGCAGCCGAGCTAGTGAAATCCTGTGAGGCCAGCCAATTCCATGCCAAGTAGATCCACCAACCAGCTCAGGCCCTCCAGGCTATCCCGCTCTCATGGCCATTTGTGGTCTGGGGGCTGGATATCCTAGGATCGTTCCCTCGAGTTCCTGGGGGCTACCGCAACCTCTACGTCGCCATCGACAAGTTCACCAAATGGGCGGAGGTGGAGGCCATCCGCACCATCCCAGCCGGGTCCGCAGTTATGTTCATCAAGGGCCACGTGAGCCGGTTTGGGGTCCCTAACCGCATCATCACTGACAACGGCTCGTAGTTCACTAGCATTCTCTTCAAGACATATTGTGCTAACCTTGGAACGCAGATATGCTACACCTCAGTAGCACACCCCAGGAGCAATGGCCAGGCCGACCGCGCCAACGCGGAGGTCCTGAGAGGCCTCAAGACCAGAACCTTCAAGAAGAAGCTCGAGGCCTGCGGTAGGGGATGGCACGACGAGCTCTAGTCCGTGCTATGGTCCATCCGCACCACCGCCACCAAACCAACAGGCGAGACCCTGTTCTTCCTCGTCTATGGAGCTGAAGTAGTCCTCCCTCACGAGGTCAAGCATCGCTCCGCGCAGGTCCTGGCGTTCGACGAAGCACACTAGGACGCCATGCGGGGGATGGACCTCGTGCTGGGGGAGGAGCGCCGCCACCAACCGTCGCTCCAGGCGGCAAGGTACCAGTAGGCGCTGCGACGGTATCACTGCCGCAGCGTCCGCTCCAGGACGCTCGAGGTGGGCGATCTTGTCCTAAGGCGGGTGCTCTCCAGGGAAGGGATGCATAAGCTCTCACCCATGTGGGAGGGCCCATTAAGGATTGCCCACGTGTCTAGGCCTGGTGCCATGGGCGTCGAGACGCAGGACGGGATCCCCATCCAGAACGCCTCGAACATTTAGCACCTCCGAAAGTTCTACCCATGAAGCAAGGCCCAGTGCATGTGAAGGTCTCTGCCCGTGACACTCTCATGTAATAATGAGTGGGGATGTACACGCCTCGGAGTCTCCGGAGTGCCGCCCTCGAGCTTGAGGGGCTCCTTCCCACGTCCTAGTGGCAGCATTTAGCTCCGCGCTGGTGAGAAGACTAGACTAGGTGCCAAATGCGGCTATTCATTTTCTTTCCGTAGTTGGCATGCCCCTCTTTAATATAAATTTGAATTCTGGTGTTTGTCGTTGGCTTGGTTCGATACCCTTTTCTCTTTGTTTCTTCCCTCGGTTCTCTGTTTTGACCGGCACTCTCCCTCGCACGCCTCGCGAGGGGGCTGGCAGGTGCACGCGTAAGCGCTTCCCCTGGTCTTCACGAGGCTACCTTGTTGGAGCTCGCAACTAGCACACCCCCCTCTTTTAAGTCCGTGCCCCATGGGTACCGTGATGTGGTGCGCTGAGCCATGACCGGCCACGCCTGGGGCCCTGAGAAAGGAAGAATAAGGGCTTCTTAACGAAGTTTTGCAGATTCTCGACGCCCCCCAAGTCCGCAGCAGGGAGGTCTCATCAGGTGCTGGGAGATGCACGCCTCACGAGGTGCTGGGAGATGCGCGCCTCATGAGGTGGAAACTACTTCAAACACACCGAGCTAAGTTATCTTTACATGCCTACGTAAAGCACTGATGCTACAGCACAACTCAGAAGTGATAAACATAGCAAAAGGCAGGAAAAGCGTTACGGTTCATCATGCGCCCCCGTGGGGCCCCATACTTGTTTGTTGCGATGCAGGAAGAAAAAAGAGGGACACAGGCAAAAGCGGCCCCAACACCCGTGGCTACTCCCGAGAATCAGCTCCCAGCGCTCCCCCAAACTCAGGCAGAGCCCTCCTCGCGCTTCACCGGGGCGTAGCGGGATGACCCGCCACCGTCCTCGAAGCGAGCGCGGCGACGGGGTGGTTGGTCGTAGTCGCCGCTGCTGGAGATTTCGCCAGAGGAGGAGCTGTCGGTGCTGGACGAGTCGCGGCCATCACCGAGGGCCAGTTCCCCCTCGTCCTCGTCGCGGCCGTCATGGCCGAGGAGCGACTATGCCCACGCACCAGCGCAAGCCCGATACTCCGCGCTGGCGGACGACACGTCCAAGGAGCGGCTATGCCCACGCCAAAGTGGAAGCACCATGCTCCGTGCTGGTGAATAAACAAATGGGGCGCCCTAGTGGCTGCACTAACCTTGGGATAGCCTATCGGCTCTTCATACTGTCCAATCACGCAACTTCCCGCACATGAGGTATGTGAGAGGGGGCTGGACACGGGTGACGGTGTCCTGGACTAGGGGGTACTCACCACGTCATCTCCCGATCAGCTGGATCGGGCCGAGGACCCCCATGGCGGTTCACTATTGGGCCAGTTCGGACAGCCCATGCCGCATACAAGGAGAATTCCACAAGACTTGGCGCCCAAGACAAGGACTCTTCTAAACCCTAGGCCTGCGGTGCATATATAAACCGAGGCCAGGCTAGTCAATAGACAATCTCATATTCATTACTACAATCTCGTGGTAGATACATGTACTCTGTATTACCCCCATATGAATACAATCAAAAGCAGGATGTAGGTTTTACCTTCATCAAGAGGGCCCGAACCTGGGTAAAATCCCGTGTCCATGTTACCATCACTCCAAGACGCCTAGCATAGGACCCCTACTACGAGATACGCCGGATATTGAACCGACATTGGTGCTTTCATTGAGAGCATGCTAGGTGTTCGTCGCGGTGCGATGGATTCTTCAACCATCACCAAATCAGGTGTTATACTTTCAGTTAGATGTGTCCCATGTCAATCTCTTTTTCATATATGCTACTACTCGTTCGTACATTTTTTGGTGGCAGGTTGCGCTAGATCGGATCAAGAGGAGTTCGGATTACAGCGTCCGTACACAGTCCATCTAATTTGATCTTCAGTAAACGATTTGATCTGGCTATGGAGAATTTGGTGGTGGTCGCCGCGCAGCAGCAGCCCTGCAGGCATGAGCAGGCACGTGGGTGTGGACCGGCCAGCGACGCAGACAGATCCCCTGAGAACCATGCTAAGTCGTGATGGGTATGGCCTTTGAAGCAGATACAGGATGGCAATTAGTACACGTGAAGGCGGCTTGTCTGCTAGTACACCCAATTAGTACTATCATGTGGGAGCGATTATTAATGTTTGATATACAATTGAGGGCAGCTCCGTACGAAAACTCCACTGCAAAAACCATCAGCCAGCCCGCACAGGCTCGCAAGCGGTTCCTCACGTCAAATCTATGAGTGCCAATACCAGTAGTACGGCCACGCGCCGAGCAATTTGCCAGGTGATATCTTTTTGAGGATTTCTTATCACACAAGATGTTTCTACATGCAGAATATTTTTTGTTGGTTTGTTCTGCATTATTTTCTACTGGTGCTCGTGCGGGACATCAGCAGATAATCACAGATCGATGGGATCTCAACTAACTCCGAATTAGGTGCTATAATTTCACTTATATTTTTCCTCTTTTTTTGCGAATTGATACTGCTGTCTAGGGAAATTTTTATTTGCAGATGGGGCTTGAGAAAGATTATGCAATATTTCGTACGTGGCCACTGGTGATCACTGAAGATTCTTTTATGCTTCAGCAGGGATGATCCATCTACAGAGTAAAGCGTCCATTGAATATTAGCAAGGAAAGTCCTAATTATGACAAACTTTAGCACGCTTATCAATGTCCAATGGATGAATATCACCGTTTTTGTCCGGCTATATACTAATCTGTCCAGATTACTAATTAAGCATTCCTTTTTCTTGATCATTGGTGTGATCACATGGTGGCCTAGCTAGCTTTCACTTGATCAGGTTCTCATGAAGCCATTCACAGTGGCCCGAGAGATGTGCCGTCAAAGGGATTAGACGGGCATACGCGTGCGCAGCAGCGTGGCGGCGGCAGACCATCCAGCCGACGAAATCATGCGCGTCGAAGAGATAGCGCAGGGCAGTGCACCGATCAGAGCTCGGCTCTATGGCAACACACCACAGGGAGATTTGTTTTCCCCCTTTTTATTATTCAATATCTACCTAGTCGACCGTCGGTTCCTCATTACTTTTGCTGACAAGTACACAAAACAAAAGTACTACTAAGTAGAGTAAGGACTATTCTCGCAGCATGTTCAGTACGGATCAGTTCGTATGTTTGCTTTGATCCGCTAAGGTCGTCGTCGCCGGCGAACAGGTTTTATTTTTCCTAACTATTCAGTTAGCTCCTCAAATTATTGCCCACAGAATATCTTCTGTTGTTTTGCACTGCATTATTTTTGCAGAGATATTTTGTCGACACTGGTGCACGACGTCGGTCTAGCCGGCATCTTGCAGTCACCGAGGCCGACCTGTGTCGACATCGCCGCAACGCCGTCATGCCATCGGGCCGTCCTCGGTTGTAACGCCCACGATGCGGCTATATCTCCCACGTGTCGAGGCACGACTTAGAGGCATAACCGCATAGTGGTTTTGTCGCAAGAAGGGTCATCTTCACACAATCCCATGTAATGAACAAGAATGGGATAAAGAGTTGGCTTACAATCGCCACTTCACACAATACATAAATATCATCATACATCATCCAAAATACAATCATATAGACCGGCTACGGCCAAAATCCAGATGAAAATAAGACAACCCCAAATGCTAGATCCCCGATCGTCCCAACTGGGCTCCACTACTGATCATCAGGAAAAAGACACATAGTAACGACCACGTTCCTCGTCGAACTCCCACTTGAGATCGACGCCATCATCTGCACTGGCATCGTCGGCACCTGCAACTGGTGTTGGAAGTATCTGTTAGTCACGGGGACTCAGCAATCTCACACCCGCGAGATCAAGACTATTTAAGCTTATAGGACAAGAGGTGCAAAGAGGTGGAGTTGCAGCGGCAAAAACATATATGGTGGCTAACTTGCGCATATGAGAGCGAGAAGAGAAGCAAAGGAGAGGACGTCATCTAGCAATGACCAAGAAGAGGTCCTGAACACCTACTTACGTCATACATAACACAGACCGTGTTCACTTCCCGGACTCCGCCGAGAAGAGACCATCACGGCTACACACGCAGTTGATGTATTTTAATTGGGTCAAGTGACAAGTTATCTACAACCGGACATTAACAAATTCCCATCTGCCTCATAACCGCGGGCACGGCTTTCGAAAGATAATACCCTGCAGGGGTGTCCCAACTTAGCCCATCATAAGCTCTCACGGTCAACGAAGGATAAACCTTCTCCCGGAAAGACCCGATCAGTCTCGGAATCCCGGTTTACAAGACATCTCGACAATGGTAAAACAAGACCAGCAAAGCCGCCCGAATGTGCCGACAAATCCCGATAGGAGCTGCACATATCTCGTTCTCAGGGCACACCGGATAAGTCAAGCTACGAGTAAAACCAGACCTCGAGTTTCCCCGATGTGGCCCCGCAGGCTGCTCGGTTCGGACCAACACTCGAAGGAGCACTGGCCCGGGGGGGTTAAAATAAGATGACCCTCGGGCTCGCGAAAACCCGGGGAAAAAGGCTTAGGCAGCAAATAGTAAAACCAAAGTTGGGCCTTGCTGGAGGAGTTTTATTCAAGGCGAACTGTCAAGGGGGTCCCATAAATCACCCGACCGCGTAAGGAACGCAAACTCAAGGAACATAATCCCGGTATAACAGTAACTAGGGCGGCAAGAGTGGAACAAAACATCAGGCATAAGGCCGAGCCTTCCACCCTTTACCAAAATATATAGATGCATTAATTAAATAAGAGATATTGTGATATCCCAACATATCCATGTTCCGACATGGAACAAACTTCAACTTCACCTGCAACTAGCAACACTATAAGAGGGGCTGAGCAAAAGCGGTAACGTGGCCAAACAACGGTTTGCTAGGAGAGGATGGTTAGAGGATGACATGGCTAAAAATAGGAGACATGATATAGCAAGTGATAGGTAGCGAGCATGGCAACAGAGCGAACAACTAGCATAGCAAAGATAGAAGTGATTTCTAGGGGTGGTCATCTTGCCTGCAAGATTCTCAGAGTTGTCGAAAGCTTGATCCTCGTAAGCGTACTCGACAGGTTCCTCGTTCACGAACTCGTCTCCCGTCTCTACCAAAGACAAGAACACAAACAAACGGAACCACAATCAACATAGAGAAATGCACAAGCAACATGATGCAAGACATGTATGATATGCAAGATATGATATGCGATGCGTATGCGTGCTCCGGAAGGAAAATGATGAACATGGCAGTAACTTGGCAAACCAAGCATGCCACTGGAAAGATGAGATGATTTCGGTCGAAATCGATATAAAGATCACCGGAATCGGATGCACGTGTAAAGAGACAATTCTGGAGGTGTAGAGCTCTGCCAGCTGAGCTGCTGTGATGGATTCTTTGATAGGCAGGAAATGAGCCACTTTAGAGAGCTTGTCGATGACAACGAATATAGCATCATTTCCACGCTTGGACTTGGGAAATCCAGTCACGAAGTCCATTTCGATATGATCAAACTTCCATTCCGGAATAGCAAGAGGTTGGAGGAGACCAGCTGGTCGTTGGTGTTCTGCTTTCACTCTTCGGCAGACATCATATTCATTCACGAATTGAGCAATTTCTCGCTTCATTCGAGTCCACCAATACGACTGCTTGAGGTCATGATACATCTTCGTACTTCCAGGATGAATGGATAGGAGAGAATTGTGCGCCTCGTTCATTATGACTTTCCTTAGATCACCTTTCGGAACCACAATCCGGTCCTCGAAGAACAAAGTGTCTCTGTCATCAATGCGATAGCACTTGTATTTGGAAAGACCCTTGTCGATACCACGTTTCACCTTCTTCACCATGGCATCAAGGAGTTGTGCCTCACGAATTTGATCTTCCAAAGTAGGAGAACGCATTGAGGAACAACTTGGAGATTCAGCTTGCGGAAAGCTTCACAAAGATCCGGCTGGAAAGGCTTGAGAATTAAGCTGTTGCAATAAGCTTTCCTGCTTAAAGCATCTGCAATGACATTTGCCTTGCCTGGAGTATATTCAATACTCGGATTGTACTCTTGAATCATTTCGACCCATCGAGTCTGCCTGAGGTTGAGGTTGGGCTGAGTGAAGATATACTTAAGACTCTTGTGATCAGTGAAAATGTCCACTTGTCTTCCCAACAAGAGATGTCTCCACGTAACCAAAGCATGGACAACTGCCGCCAACTCAAGATCGTGAGTGGGGTAGTTCTTCTCGTTGGGCTTCAACTGCCGAGAGGTATAAGCCACAACTTTCTTCTCTTGCATTAACACAGCACCGAGACCTTGGAGAGAAGCATCACAGAAAACTTCATACGGCTTGGATTCATCAGGAGGAGTCAAGACAGGAGCTGTGACTAGTTTCTGTTTGAGAGTGTTGAAGGCAACATCACACTCAGGAGACCAGACATACTTCACATGCTTCTGTAGGAGGTTGGAAAGAGGTTTTGGAATCTTGGAGAAATTCTCAACGAATCTTCGGCAATAACTAGCAAGACCTAGAAAACTTCAAAGCTGCTTGACATTTTGAGGAGGTTCCCAATCCAGAACTGCGGACACCTTCTCGGGGTTAACAGCGATGCCTTTGGCGGAGATGATGTGACCAAGGAAAAGAACTTCATCGAGCCAAAACTCACATTTGGAGAACTTCGCATAGAATTGATACTCTCTGAGCTTGTCGAGCACCAATCGCAAATGTTTGGCATGATCCTGCTTATTCTTGGAGAAGACCAAGATATCATCGAGATACACCAGAACGAATTCATTGGTATAGGGGTTGAAGATGAAATTCATCATCCAAGAGAACACCGGAGGAGCATTGACAAGGCCGAAAGACACGACAGTATATTCATAAGAACCAAAGCTTGTTCTGAATGCTGTCTTGGGAATATCTTCTTCACGAATGCGAATCTGATGATAACCCATACGAAGGTCAAGCTTCGAGAATACTTTAGCACCTTTGAGTTGCTCAAATAGCTCATTGTTGTTGGGAAGTGGATACTTGTTCTTGATTGTCTTCTTGTTCAATGGATGGTAGTCGACACAAAGTCGGTCCATGCCATCCTTTTTCTTGATAAAAAGAACACCACAACCCCATGGAGAAGAACTCGGTCTGATCAAACCCAGACGTTCTTGTTCATCGAGCTGCTTCTTCAATTCCTTCAGCTCGTTTGGTCCAAGCTTGTATGGACGCTTGCAAACGGGTACAGTGCCAGGCTCTAGTTCGATAACGAACTCAACTGGCCGGTGCGGAGGCATACCCGGAAGCTCTTCTGGAAAGACATCTTGATACTCGCAAACGACTGGAATTTGAGAGATGGCATCCAATTCGCCCTTCTCATTGAGAGAGAAAAACCAAATGGTTTCATCACGAGCGGCAAAAACAATCACATCCTCAGACGAGTGTGTCAATTGAATTTCCCTGGCAGCACAATCAAGTTGAGCCTTGTGCTTAGAAAGCCAGTCCATCCCGAGAATAAGATCAATATCCGAGTCACCAAGAACAATTGGAGAAGACTGGAATTTGTAGTCGCCCATCTTGATGGAGACATCCGGAACCATCATACTAGAACTCAAACGTTTACTCGGAGAAACGACATCCATGGGTTTACTCAGATGAGAACAAGTGAATTCATGCTTGGCAAAAGACGGTCTTGACATGAAACAAAGCAATGCACCAGTATCAAAAAGAACTTTTGCAGGAATATCATTAACTGAGAGATTACCCATTATCACATCAGTAGATTCCTCCGCTTGGGCTGCATTCATCATGTTCACCTTTGCAAACTTTGGGTTATGCTTGACCACTGCATTGCTGGAAGATCTGACAGGAGGAGGAGGAGGAAGACGCCTCTGGTTGAAGCACTTGTTAGCATAGTGACCTTTCTGCTGACATTTGTTGCAAGTCACCTTTGAGAGTGGACGGTGATAACGAGCATTGGACTTTGGAGCTTGATTCTGAGACTTGTTCTGATAACCAGAGTTGGAAGAGTTTGAAGAACCATGGGCACCTTTGTTCTTCTGCTGGTAAGGCTGACGAAACGGAGGAGGAGGGGGAGGCAACTAGAACTTCTGTTGCTTAGCTGTCACAAGTGAGGAAGAAGAAGACTGAACTGCGTCTCTGACTCTTTTCTTAGAAGCCTCACACTTGAGCTGAGCAGCCTCTTGCTTCAGTGCCATATTGTAGAATTGATCAAACTGAGTAGACTCAACAAGAACAAGAGCTAACTGCAGATCCTCTTTAAGGCCACCTCTTCAGTGATAGATCATGCTCTTCTCATCAGGAACGTCTTGTTTAGCGAAGCGAGCAAGTTTCTGAAACTGAATGTTGTATTGATACACAGACATGTTTCCTTGCTTGAGATTGCGGAACTCCTCACGCTTGCTCTCAACAACACTTTGTGGAATGTGGTGCGCTTTGAAGTCCCGACAGAAGTCAGTCCAAGTAATCACACGACCTCCTCTGGAATCTTTGTATTGCTGAAACTAATCAGCAGCTTGGTCCTTGAGCTGGAAAGAAGCGAACTTGACAAAGTCCTCAGGCCTGACATTGCTACATTCAAAATGCTTGTTGATGTCCATGAGCCAATCATCGGCATCCGTGGCCTTGGCACAGTAGCTGAAAGACTTGGGCTGATTTGCGAGAAACTGGTTGAGAGTGGCAAAGTGAAACTGATTGTTGCCTTGACCTTGATTGCCTTGATTGCCTTGCCCTTGAGTACGTTCTTGCAAGAGTTGCAGAATCATCTGAGCGTTGGCGTTGGTGGCTGCCATGATTGCTTGCCATGCCTCCGGAGGTGGAGGTGGTGGCGGAGGGTTTGCTTGACTCCCTTCATTGCGGTCCGGATTCTGACGCGTTGGCGGAGCCATCCTGAAGAGGGTGACATCCGTTAGCATCTTGATAGACAAAAGATAAGTAGAATCAACGGATAGAAATTGCAACATATAGTCTTCACAATAAACATTCGCACGAAGATGAACGAATGAATTCCGTAGTAAATCATCACACTTCCATAAGTTGAGAAGCCACTTGAAAAAGATATGGAATGAATAAATGAATTCGAATAAACTCGAATACCACAATACAAAATAAAACAAAGTATTGGCTTGCAAAATAAGCCGGAACAAACATATGATAGAGGTTTCGTCCGAAGTTTTCGTGGTGGGGCCCACACGGGCTCAATCGTACAGCACCATCATGTACAAGGCTGTGCACATGACATACGAAGCGTCCCCGAGTCGGCAAAGCCATGGACTCTTTAAGACACAACGAGACCACTTTAAAATCAACCGTATACAGGCGGACCACTAGACGTCGAACCCCAATCTCATATCATGCATCTGTCGGAAAGAAATCCTAAGGCTACTTGAATTCCCACTTATAAACTCCTGAAACTTTCTGGTTATGCAATCTGGTGTAGGGGATACAGGGGACACAAAATATATCACCCAAACTAGCAATCCCTAGATCCAGCTGTATCCATCCGTCAACACATAACCAAGAAACCTTCGGAAATAGTTTACCTCAACCTTCGAAAAACATCCGTTATACAAGTTATGGCAATACTCCCGAACTCCCGCCCCAGTACTGGGTGGCGTCGAGGTGATCTCACCAACAACTGCATAAAAGAGATTTCGATGTCGGCGAAACTCAGGTATTCCAGAACTGCAACGATAAAATTGTGACGACAACACCTCGGAGCTCAACTCCCCGGGACACTGCCACAACCCCTAAATGACAGGAGGCACCAAGAACAATGTTCTCGTCACAAATCCATCGGAACGAGTCCAAGATACCCGCGTGATCCTAAAAAAAAATTTAGTGAAATTTGAGGAGAGAGTAGTCAAAATTTCTACGTCAGGAGACCTCACCAGAGCGACGAAGAGACTGAGGAGTAAAAAGAATCCTACTCTCCGATATATATAATCCTAAGACTCAAAACATTTTGATCTAGACTCAACAACGACAGCGATTCGATCAAGCAGGGGGCTCCTAAGTCGGGGATGGCTCTGATTACCAACTTCTAACGCCCACGATGCGGCTATATCTCCCACGTGTCGAGGCACGACTTAGAGGCATAACCGCATAGTGGTTTTGTCGCAAGAAGGGTCATCTTCACACAATCCCATGTAATGAACAAGAATGGGATAAAGAGTTGGCTTACAATCGCCACTTCACACAATACATAAATATCATCATACATCATCCAAAATACAATCATATAGACCGGCTACGGCCAAAATCCAGATGAAAATAAGACAACCCCAAATGCTAGATCCCCGATCGTCCCAACTGGGCTCCACTACTGATCATCAGGAAAAGGCACATAGTAACGACCACGTTCCTCGTCGAACTCCCACTTGAGATCGACGCCATCATCTGCACTGGCATCGTCGGCACCTGCAACTGGTGTTGGAAGTATCTGTGAGTCACGGGGACTCAGCAATCTCACACCCGCGAGATCAAGACTATTTAAGCTTATAGGACAAGAGGTGCAAAGAGGTGGAGCTGCAGCGGCAAAAACATATATGGTGGCTAACTTGCGCATATGAGAGCGAGAAGAGAAGCAAAGGAGCGGACGTCATCTAGCAATGACCAAGAAGAGGTCCTGAACACCTACTTACGTCATACATAACACAGACCGTGTTCACTTCTCGGACTCCGCCGAGAAGAGACCATCACGGCTACACACGCAGTTGATGTATTTTAATTGGGTCAAGTGACAAGTTATCTACAACCGGACATTAACAAATTCCCATCTGCCTCATAACCGCGGGCACGGCTTTCGAAATATAATACCCTGCAGGGGTGTCCCAACTTAGCCCATCATAAGCTCTCACGGTCAACGAAGGATAAACCTTCTCCCGGAAAGACCCGATCAGTCTCGGAATCCCGGTTTACAAGACATCTCGACAATGGTAAAACAAGACCAGCAAAGCCGCCCGAATGTGCCGACAAATCCCGATAGGAGCTGCACATATCTCGTTCTCAGGGCACACCGGATAAGTCAAGCTACGAGTAAAACCAGACCTCGAGTTTCCCCGAGGTGGCCCCGCAGGCTGCTTGGTTCGGACCAACACTCGAAGGAGCACTGGCCCGGGGGGGTTAAAATAAGATGACCCTCGGGCTCGCGAAAACCCGGGGGAAAAAGGCTTAGGCGGCAAATAGTAAAACCAAAGTTGGGCCTTGCTGGAGGAGTTTTATTCAAGGCGAACTGTCAAGGGGGTCCCATAAATCACCCGACCGCGTAAGGAACGCAAACTCAAGGAACATAATCCCGGTATAACAGTAACTAGGGCGGCAAGAGTGGAACAAAAAACCAGGCATAAGGCCGAGCCTTCCACCCTTTACCAAAATATATAGATGCATTAATTAAATAAGAGATATTGTCATATCCCAACATATCCATGTTCCGACATGGAACAAACTTCAACTTCACCTGCAACTAGCAACGCTATAAGAGGGGCTGAGCAAAAGCGGTAACGTAGCCAAACAACGGTTTGCTAGGAGAGGATGGTTAGAGGCTGACATGGCTAAAAATAGGAGACATGATATAGCAAGTGATAGGTAGCGAGCATGGCAATAGAGCGAACACCTAGCATAGCAAAGATAGAAGTGATTTCGAGGGGTGGTCATCTTGCCTGCAAGATTCTCAGAGTTGTCGAAAGCTTGATCCTCGTAAGCGTACTCGATAGGTTCCTCGTTCACGAACTCGTCTCCCGTCTCTACCCAAGACAAGAACACAAACAAACGGAACCACAATCAACATAGAGAAATGCACAAGCAACATGATGCAAGACATGTATGATATGCAAGATATGATATGCGATGCGTATGCGTGCTCCGGAAGGAAAATGATGAACATGGCAGTAACTTGGCAAACCTAGCATGCCACTGGAAAGATGAGATGATTTCGGTCGAAATCGATATAAAGATCACCGGAATCGGATGCACGGTTTGCAAATGGCAAGCAAAACAAGAATGACACTAATCTGCGATAAACAGCAAGATAGCACTTAAAAAGCAACAAGTAACAATGCTATAGCACCCCAGCATAGCAACAAAGCACATGGCAGTAATCTCCAGGAGATGCTTGACAAAAGATGAACACTGAGCTATGGATAGTTCACAACATATCAAGCTCAAACAAGCATGGCAAAAGTGCAAAAGATTACAGGTTCACAGACTTGGTGAAAAACTGGACATGGCAGAAATCAACATCAGGTAGCAATGTTCAGAGCACGAAATCAACATGCTACAAGAACTTAACATAGCAAAACAAGGCATGGAAGTGTTCTACTAAATTCACATGACAAAAGTCCCTTACTGACCATAAGCCAAAAAGGACCAGAAGATATGATGGCAAGCATGTAAACATAGCAAGTTTCGTTATCAGGTTTCAGACTTGGCAGAAAAACAGAGCATGGCAGAAATATTAATATGTAGGCCTCTTTGTGAGCTTGATGCACTCACTACAGAGCAATGAATGACAAACCAAGCATACCTACAACAAGACGGCATGTTTATGAAGCTATCCATAGCAAGAACAGATGCATAGAATGTATGAATCAATTACAATAAGCTTGGCAAAAATGCATATCATGTTAAGAATCTGCCGGAAATATTTTGTACCAAAAGTAGAGCAAGCTTGAGTCATGCTATGGTACTCTAAAATTGCAAAAAATTGCAGGAATAGATCAATTACAACTATAGCTACAAAACATCCTTACTGAATATCTCCAAAATATGCATGGATTTCTCTGTAGCATCAAGGTTACATGGCAACAAAATTACAGCAGACAAAGACTTAGAGAAATCACCAAGTCCCAGAAATCAGAAATATTACGGGGTGTACTTTGCATGCTTGTGCTAGTCACCACAGAGATCACAAAAATACATGGACTACACCACTGGAAAGATGGCATGGCATACTTCAAAACACATGTAGAGCTCATGCTCAAAAGATGCACTGATTAAATGATACAAAAATGACAAATCTCCAAGTTCTGATAAGAACCAGAGATTTACAGCAACTAGCCCTATTCCAACGAAGATTTGGGCATCAAGATGACTTCTAATGAAAAAGTTGCAATTGAACAAAATGAAGAGCATCACGAGGCGAACAATTTTACGTATTATACGCGCGAATCAGAGCTATATGCACAAAGTTACCGCATCGGGAACAGAGCAAGATACTGAGAGAAATTAGGACTTGGAAGAAATTAACGGGTACCGAACTGGATCGGATCTGGCTCGGCGCTCGAGCCCGAGCTTGTCGGCCGGAGTTGCTCGGGCCGGCCGGAGGCGAGGCAGGGGCCGGCGGGCGAGGGGGCCGGAGGCCGGA
>NC_057799.1:236788269-236983096 GCF_018294505.1 Triticum aestivum
CGCGGGCCCGGAGCGGCCCGGGGCGGGCCGGCCGTGGGCTCGCGAGCCGCGGCAGCGCGGGCGGCGCCCGGGTGACGTGGCGGCGGCTGATAGGGCGAGGAGGCGGCGGCGGACGTGTCCGGCCGGGGATGATTTCGTCCGGCGGCGCGCGGTGGAGAAGCTAGGGTTCGTCTGCGAATCCGTTTTTCGGGATGCCCACTTATAAATAGGTAGAGGGAGCTAGGAGACTCCAAATAAGGTGCGGTTTTCGCCCACACGATCGTGATCGAACGACCTAGAGCATGGAAGAGAGTTTGGTGGGATTTGGGCTGGTTTTGGAGGGGGTTTTGCTGGATACTCAAATGGACATTGCGGAGGCCCGGTTAACCGTTGGAGTACCAAACGACCTCCGAATGGAACGAAACTTGACCGGTAGTCTCCGGGTGGTATATTAAGACCACTTCACAAGCCTCGGTCCATTCCGAGAAAGTTTGACACACGCACACGAAAAAAACTAGAGGGGTGCACCGGAGGAGATAGGAGCGCCGGATTGGAAAACGGACAACGGGGAAAAAGCTCGGATGCATGAGACGAACACGTATGCGAATGCAATGCACATGATGACATGATATGAAAATGCATGGCATGACAAAATACAAAACGCAAAACAAAACCCGACAACGGAGGGAAAAACATATCACATAGCCGGAAATGGCAAGAGTCGGAGTTACAAATATGGCAAGTTACATGCGGGGTGTTACAACACTCCACCACTAAGAGAGGATCTCGTCCCGAGATCTAGGACTGAAAGAACTCCGGATATTCGGAACGGAGATGTTCCTCGCATTCCCAGGTGGCTTCCCGGTCGGAATGGTGCGACCACTTCACTTTCAGGAATTTGATAGACTTGTTGCGAGTCTTGCGCTCAGTTTCTTCGAGAATAGCAACGGGGTGCTCATGGTAAGACAAATCTTCTTGGAGGTCAATCTCTTCGAAGTCGATAGTGCGCTCAGGCGTCTTGAAGAACTTGCGGAGCTATGACACGTGGAACACATCGTGCACGTTCGCGAAGTTGGAAGGAAGTTCAAGTTGATAGGCGAGGTCGCCTCTTTTGCCAATGATCTTGAAAGGACCCACGTATCTAGGGGCAAGCTTCCCTTTGATACCGAAGCGACGAGTGCCTTTCACTGGAGAGACGCGGAGGTAGACATGGTCTCCGATCTCGAAAGCCAAATCACGATGCTTACTATCATAGTAACTCTTCTGACGCGATTGCGCGGCTTTGAGATTATCACGGATGACTTTACACATTTCTTCAGCTTCAGTGATTAAGTCATTGCCAAGAAGTTGGCGTTCACCAGTCTCTGACCAATTGAGAGGAGTACGGCACTTTCTGCCATAGAGAATCTCGAATGGGGCCTTGCCCGAACTCGCTTGGAAGCTGTTGTTGTAGGAGAATTCAGCATAAGGAAGACAATCTTCCCATTTCATGCCAAAGGAAATGACACAAGCCCTGAGCATATCTTCAAGAATTTGGTTGACTCGCTCGACTTGTCCACTAGTTTGAGGATGGAAAGTTGTGCTGAAGCGAATATTTGTGCCCATGGCCTTCTGGAAGGAGTCCCAGAACATAGAGGTGAAGATACTTCCACGATCAGAAGAAATCAATTGTGGAATGCCGTGTAAAGAGACAATTCTGGAGGTGTAGAGCTCTGCCAGCTGAGCTGCTGTGATGGATTCTTTGATAGGCAGGAAATGAGCCACTTTAGAGAGCTTGTCGATGACAACGAATATAGCATCATTTCCACGCTTGGACTTGGGAAATCCAGTCACGAAGTCCATTTCGATATGATCAAACTTCCATTCCGGAATAGCAAGAGGTTGGAGGAGACCAGCTGGTCGTTGGTGTTCTGCTTTCACTCTTCGGCAGACATCATATTCATTCACGAATTGAGCAATTTCTCGCTTCATTCGAGTCCACCAATACGACTGCTTGAGGTCATGATACATCTTCGTACTTCCAGGATGAATGGATAGGAGAGAATTGTGCGCCTCGTTCATTATGACTTTCCTTAGATCACCTTTCGGAACCACAATCCGGTCCTCGAAGAACAAAGTGTCTCTGTCATCAATGCGATAGCACTTGTATTTGGAAAGACCCTTGTCGATACCACGTTTCACCTTCTTCACCATGGCATCAAGGAGTTGTGCCTCACGAATTTGATCTTCCAAAGTAGGAGAACGCCTTGAGGAACAACTTGGAGATTCAGCTTGCGGAAAGCTTCACAAAGATCCGGCTGGAAAGGCTTGAGAATTAAGCTGTTGCAATAAGCTTTCCTGCTTAAAGCATCTGCAATGACATTTGCCTTGCCTGGAGTATATTCAATACTCGGATTGTACTCTTGAATCATTTCGACCCACCGAGTCTGCCTGAGGTTGAGGTTGGGCTGAGTGAAGATATACTTAAGACTCTTGTGATCAGTGAAAATGTCCACTTGTCTTCCCAACAAGAGATGTCTCCACGTAACCAAAGCATGGACAACTGTCGCCAACTCAAGATCGTGAGTGGGGTAGTTCTTCTCGTTGGGCTTCAATTGCCGAGAGGTATAAGCCACAACTTTCTTCTCTTGCATTAACACAGCACCGAGACCTTGGAGAGAAGCATCATAGAAAACTTCATACGGCTTGGATTCATCAGGAGGAGTCAAGACAGGAGCTGTGACTAGTTTCTGTTTGAGAGTGTTGAAGGCAACATCACACTCAAGAGACCAGACATACTTCACATGCTTCTGTAGGAGGTTGGAAAGAGGTTTTGCAATCTTGGAGAAATTCTCAACGAATCTTCGGCAATAACTAGCAAGACCCAGAAAACTTCGAAGCTGCTTGACATTTTGAGGAGGTTCCCAATCCAGAACTGCGGACACCTTCTCGGGGTTAACAGCGATGCCTTTGGCGGAGATGATGTGACCAAGGAAAAGAACTTCATCGAGCCAAAACTCACATTTGGAGAACTTCGCATAGAATTGATACTCTGTGAGCTTGTCGAGCACCAATCGCAAATGTTTGGCATGATCCTGCTTATTCTTGGAGAAGACCAAGATATCATCGAGATACACCAGAACGAATTCATTGGTATAGGGGTTGAAGATGAAATTCATCATCCGAGAGAACACCGGAGGAGCATTGACAAGGCCGAAAGACACGACAGTATATTCATAAGAACCAAAGCTTGTTCTGAATGCTGTCTTGGGAATATCTTCTTCACGAATAACTTTGTTTGTGACACACAAATTCGAATACCCCGTTTACTTGGGGGTTTCCTTTATGAAGCCTTTCCTCTTGCATATGGTTATACTTGTATGGCTTCCTTCCTTATTCGTGTATTACGCCACAATATGCACCATGTTGACTTAAGTGTTCCGCAAGCTGGGTTGCCTTGCTCCTGTGTTTACCCCTACGTTCCCGACTGTTCGGCTAGGGAGTAAAGGGAGCACCTCTGCGATTGTCACGATCGGGTCATCCGAGCTCGGACCTCAGACTAGGTGAAGCCGAGAACTAGCGCTCTTATTGTTTTCAATCATGGTCGACACACAACGAAACTCATGAGTACAAAAAATCTATTGCACAAGTCTCATAGTAACTGTGAGCAACCGAAGAAAGGTATCGGTGGGGGTACTATTTTCTTTGAAGATGCTTCTTACACTTAGTCAGTAATATAGCATAAGTTCCTTGAGCGCGCTTTGTCTGTTACAGCCTTCTGGCCAGATTGCCTGGTTATCGGAAACACCGTCGAAATTCTCGACAGGTGGAGTACATAACACTTTACGGCCCTTGACCGAAAAGGGAGAAGCCGACGGTCGGTTAAGACGCGTTTAAAGTTCGGGTGAACACAAATATGATATAAGTACTTCAGCACATACAATCATTATACATAATATTCTTTTTCCCAAGTCACTTGGGGGCTCTTAAATTTATGTGAGCTGTTTTACAATAAGTGTTCTTCTTCTTAGTCGTTGCAAAGTCTTTTTCTATCGCTCCTTTTTTCGACGCGAGTGTGTGGTCAATAGCCGAGGAGCCTAATTTCTCTGTCAAAGCCGCTAGAGTTTAGTTTGCTAAACTGGCCTAACGAGAAGTACCTCGCCTTCGGGATAGGAGGTTGAAGCCATAGGCTGACCCGCTTGAAGTCTTGAGATAGGATGTGTCATGTTAAAGCACGACAAAAGCACAATTTATTTTCTAAAGACCAATTTACGGATTGGCACCGAACACTTGATCTAGTTCGGACGTCAAGTTTTTACTGAAGTTTTTGGTTTTCCAAGCCTATGGAACTTTTAAACTATTTGTGTGTTTTCAGCATAAGTCTCGCAGTGCAACGCTGGACACCTTTAGAGATTCAGCAAAAACATTCTCGGATATTGCTATATATGAATCGGTTCCGAATTATGTCTTCGGTCAATAGTTGGGTTGCCCGGCTCCTGTGCTTGCCTCCTACGTTCCGCTTTGTTCGGCTAGGTGCGCAAAGGGAGAACCACTGCGATTGTGCTTCCAGCTAGCATGGTTAAGCGCCTCAGTGTAGAAAGCCGAAAACTGACTGTCACAATAAGCGTAAACTGGTCAACGATCCGATGACTATATTAAACTATATGTCACATCCCTAGTTCTGGTATGCACTAGGCTAGCCCTTCATGTGTGCATCATGTTTAAATTTCTCAGAAACTTGAAATGGGGGATGATAAACCCTAGCAGAAAATGAAATTCAACTAGGTTCAAACGTAAATCTTTTCAATGATCCCAAAATGCCCTTTAGAAATGTTCATCATTTTTGAATTGGTCCAGCACCTCTGACAAAAATGGTGCACATTTTTCTAGATCAATTTGGATTTCTGAATTAAATCATAAAGTATTTGAATTTGGGCATTTAAATGCTATAACTATATTAAAATGTCCAAATAATTCTAGAAGTGGTTGAGGGTTGTTGGAAATAATTCTAACAATGCCCACAATTATTTCAGGAATATATAAAATGATTTAGTATTTTTACTAAATCCAGAAACAGACAAAAGAAATAGAAAATAGAAAGATTATTAAAGAGAAAGAGAGAGAGCTTACCTGGCACCCCAACCTTCCTCCTCGCGCCAGTAGGCAGGGGCGCATGCCTGGCGTGCGCAGCCACACGTCGGCCACCTCCTCCCTGCCTGGCTGCCTCTTCCTCCCCCTGGACGTCTCTCGCAGCGCCATGCCACCCCCTTGAACTCTCTCACTCTCTCCCGACCTCTTCCCCCTCCTCTGCTCTCTCTCCCTCCCTGCACGAGCGGAGCTCGTCGCCGCCGTACGCCGTAGACGCAGCCTCCATGCTCCCCTCGCCTCCCCGACGTGTCCACGAGCATCGCCACGCCTCCCTCGTCCTCTCCGTCCAGCCACGCCTCGCCGGTGGCCCTGCATCGATGCCATCTTCATCATCTTCGTCGCCGACCGCCGGAGATCCCTCTCTCCGCCCCGCTCGCTCCGGTGCTTCCCCGAGCACACCGAGGCCACCTCTGCACTCGCCGTGAGCTCCTCTACCGATCCCCCCTACTCCCATTTCCATTAGCTCATCGTAGCCCTCGTTTCCGACGAGACCGAGACCTCACCAGCGCCGGACTTGTCGCCGTCGTCGTTTTGGTTCGCCTCCGTCCAAACCGAGCACGTCACTGCACTCAGTGCACTCCCAGGAGCCGTAGCACCCACCAGCTCCTCGTCCCATGCACCGTAGCGCCGAACCCGTCGTTGCCCGAACTCCGGCCACCGCCTTGGAGCTCGTCGGCGGCGGCTCCGGCCACCATAGGCCCGGCCTCCACCACCACTCGACACGCGCCTGCAAGAGCTCTCCAACGAGCCCAAGAACGGCCTCGTCCGTGCCATGTGGGCGTTTTCCGAGCCGCACCGCCGTCTCGGGCCTCGCCGGCGTCGAGTCGCCGGTGGGTTTGACCCACTTTGACCCCGGCTAGGCCCCGCCCAGAGACTATGACATGTGGGGCCGGCCCTAACTGGATTAGTTAGGTGTTAGTTGGTGCTAATCACCACTGTTAGGTGTTAATCCCCTCGCTAAACTAACCCTGAGCCACTTACATGTGGGCCCAGCCCTGCTAACATTTTTATTAGATTTAGTTTAACCCAAATTAACTCAGTTAACTAAGTCAGTCACTGACCAGTGGGCCCCACTGGTCAGGTTTGACCTGGACGGCACCTGTTGACCTGCTGATGTCAGCATTACCTAATGCTGACACAGTAATACATTTTCTGGATTTATTATTAATCAGAAAATCCCAGAAAATGCTACAAACTTCAAAAAATCATAGAAAATTATCTATAACTCCAAATAAGATAAATTATATATGAAAATGATCAGAAAATTCCCATCTGTACCATTTTCATGCATGTTTAAACAACTTCACCTTGTTGTTTAGATGAAACAAGTTAATGCACTAATATGACCTCTTATTTTGGGTTTGCATTTGAATCTTTGATTCAAATGAGCTCAAACCATCCTGTTCTAAGTTGCATTAGCTCAAATCACAGCATATTGACATGTCATGATCATGCATCATATTGTGTATTGCATTGATTGTGTTCTTTCTCTGTTTGCTGGTATTTGTCCCCTCTTAGTGGACGTAGTTCCGACGATGAGATCGATGACACCGATGAAGAACTATACTATCTTCAGAAGTGTCAGGCAAGCAAAACCCCCTTGTTCATTCTGATACAATCCCACTCTCTCACTCCTGCTCTCTTTTACTGCACTAGGACAACACCGATTCATCTGTTATATGCTGCAGTAGTTGAACCCTTTTCCTCTACATGACCTGTCATTGCCACAGTAAATAGATGGAACCCACTAGCATGAGTAGGAGTTGTTTGAGCCCTGATGTGCCTACTCATTCATGCTTATTTGTCATGCCTGCTATTGCTTAGAGTTGTGTCAGGTCTGATTCATTGGAAGTGAATTTGAGGTGTGTGAACATGCCTTACTGTTGAGAGCTAAGTGTGTGAACATGATTTGGTAAAGGTAGCGGTGAGAGGCCATGTAGGAGTACATGGTGGGTTGTCTCATTGAAACCATCCTCAGGAACTGACTTGTGTGTTTGTGATCCATGAACAGGTACTACCACACATTGGGATCCATAATTCACTCTCTCGGATTCTTAACCACCCTTGTCCTCTGTCCAGGAGTTGCAAGTAGTTTCTGGTGTTTGTAGTACGCTGGAGGCCGTGCGCAGCGCTGACCCGAGGGGTGGGCTGTGATGCGGTAGGCACGTGGCCGGGTATGCCAGGCGCTCGTTTGGTGTCGCGGAACCCTGTACACATCGTTCGGGGCCGTATGTGGAAACCTCTACCGGACTCCCTGCAGATGGAACCTGAATAGGCGATAAACCTGGACTAGAGACTCGAGTGTTTAGGTAGGCCGTGGCCGACACCCTCGTTGGGCTTCCGCTTGAAGGTTGCCGAGTACATGTCGTGTAAACGGCGGTAAGTGGTGAGAGCGTGCGTGAAGAAGTACACCCCTGCAGGGTTAACATCATCTATTCGTATAGCCGTGTCCGCAGTAAAGGACTTCTGGTTTGCCTGTATAGTTCATAGACAAGTGAAAGTGGATACTCTAAAAGCCGCAAGATAAGCGTGAGTGCTATGGATAGCGTTCTCGTAGGGAGACGGGAGCGGATCCATAGTGGTGTATTGATATGGTGAATATGTGGACTCGTGTGCGCCACCTCAAAAGAGTTACTTGCAGTCGTAGTTTAAGATAGCCACCGAGTCAAAGCTGGCTTGCTGCAGTTAAACTCCACCACCCCCTTTGTTGATACCGATGCATATGTAGCTAGTTCTAATGTAAGTCTTGTTTGGTACATTTGTACTCACGTTTGCCTATTTTATGTTTTTGCAGAGAGACGTCAGTCTCGCTAGTAGTTCCGCGTGGACTTCGACGTTTAGCTTGTTACCTTAGCTAAGATCTTGTGCCCTCGGCAGGGTCTTGGAGATAGTCAGGCTTCTCAGCCTTCTTCATTTGTAGTTGTCTATACTCAGACAAGTTAAGCTTCTGCATGTGCTTGTTGTTTGTATGCTCTGTATGTTGGGGTCATGAGACCCATGTTTGTAATACTTGGCTCCTCGGAGCCTAATGAATAAATACTTGAGTCGTAGAGTTATGTTGTGATGCCATGTTGTATTTACACATATCGAGCATATTGTGTGTATGATTGAAATGCTTGGTATGTGTGGGATCCGACAACCTAGTTGTTTATCCTTGGTAGCCTCTCTTATGGGGAAATGTAGTCTTGTGCTTCCATCAGCCATAGTAGTCCGCTACAGCCCGGTTCACCGGAGTCCTGTTAGCCCAGCACTACTGCTCCGGAACACTTGACTGGCCGGCATGTGATTCACTTCGTTCCTGTGTCTGTCCCTTCGGGGAAATGTCACGCGGGGACATCCGGAGTCCTGCCTAGCCTACTACAGCCCGGTTCACCGGAGTCCTGTTAGCCCAGTGCTACAGCCCGGATTCGCACACTGCTGACCGGCATGCTCGATGTTGATTCATGTATGCCTGTCCCCGTAAGTTAGTGCCACTTTGGGTTCACGACTAGTCATGTCGGCCCGGGTTCTCTGTCATATGGATGCTAGCGACACTATCATATACGTGAGCCAAAAGGCGCAAACAGTCCCGGGCCATGGTAAGGCGACACCCGTGGGAATACCGTGCGTGAGGCCGCAAAGTGATATGAGGTGTTACCGGCTAGATCGATGTGACTTGGAATCGGGGTCCTGACAGTGTTGGTATCAGAGCCTGACTGCCTGTAGGATTACCAAGCCAAACTGGTCGAAGTTGAGTCTAGAAATGCTTTAGTTATATAAGGGAATTAATTGTGGAAGGGAACGTAAGCCTCTTTTTACTCCTTTACCTTATGCCCTTCTGATCTGAGTCATCCTCTTCTCTTCTACTGGGATTAAGAACTAGGCCTTCTCATCTATCTATCAGGATGACGAGTTACTATGCTAGAGACTTATAGGACTGATGGATTTAAGCCCAGTTCAGTTTCTACTACTTCCGTGTGTTCATAGTTGGTCTCGGAACCTTGATACTGTGATGCTGAGTGCTTAGGCCACCATTTTGCAGGATGTCTCAAATATTTTTGAGCATTTACAGCCGTTATGTTGTCCGAGTCATCCCAGGTTTCTAAACAGTCTGATGCATTTGCAAATCCCTTCCTCCCGTTCCCGATGTCCTTTTGGGCCAGGTTAACCACACTAACCAGTGAGTTGAGGTGCTTCGTTGCCTCAGTATATATGTTGGAGCTATTATTATGACACTAGGATATCTTAGAGAACCACCCAGTAATCTAGCCATGTTTCATGTTCCCAGTGTGATGATTTCTGGCCGCCATTCTCGAAAGCATCCCGTGATGTTATTTGGTTAGTAGGTATTCTATTTCTGGGTTCTTGAACCCAAGGTTCACTCTACTTACCTCTTGTTGATAGTGTTGCTAGTTCCTTTAGGATATTAGTAACCCTTGCGATAGTCCTCAAGGTCCGTGGTATTTCCTTCTTCCAAATACCATGAACCATTCTTGGTAGAAGTTATTTAACCAAAAGATCACAGCTAGAGTGCTCTTGATGAGTTCTCCATTCTATATTGTGACTCTGCCAATTCTACCTCTCTGCATGGATTATCGGGAAGAAACCTATGAACTTGGTTCGACATACTAATCTATGCATCCACAACTCAGAAAATCATATGTTCTTTGAGTTGTCCCTCATTAGTTGTTTCTGACCTCCGTCTATCAATTTGTAGTCAGGAATAGTCGTGCACTCGTGTTATCGATGCCTATTACTCTTGTGGTTCGTCAAGCCATTCTATTCCAGAATGACTAGGAGAAACAAACTCCAGTACCTCATCCATATCCAGGATTGGGTCAAAGTAGTTGTATTCCGCAGATCAAATGCCAAACCAGCTTTTGTTCTTTTCTACCTTGGAGTATTACCCTATTTATGTCAAGAATATCATAGGAATTGCACCATCTCTTATGAATTTTTGACGCAGTGATACTTCTTGCCATCATTGTTCATTCCTCGGCTCCCGTGTTATTGTAACCGGAATGCCAGCAAGTGAGTCGTAATGTGTGAAATCAATACTCCTAGCAACTCCGTTGCTTGGTAGTTAATGGACAATATTCTCATTCTTAGCGTGTTGGTTATTAAATCATCATCCTAAGATTGATCGTGCTACCTAGTCCTTATTTCTGGTGCACTCCTCGATCAATGAGTTAGGATTGTGTCAATCCCTCACTCTTTTGATCATATCATCTTGCCCTGAAAAGCAAGGTTGTTCTCGAGCTTAGTAACATATCGGTGGTTTGTGATTTTTCGAACATCTTCTCGGAAGTATTACCAGGTTGTCCTCTGACTGTTATGTTGAGCTCGTGATCAAGTTGGTTTTCCTCTAAACCAGCCATTCTCCAAGAATCTGTGTTGGATATCCCTGAGCTAGTTGGTTAAGCTAAACAACAACTTGGAGAGTTGGAAGATAAAAGCTTGTCTGACTTAGTTCATGTTAAGGGATATCTTTTTGTGTGTGAGTGTGTGTGTGTGTGTGTGTTGAAGAAAGATGATATATCCATCGATTGGTCCTCGTGATCAGTTGTTTGATCTATTGCCTTGTCAAAACTTTGACTTGAGTATGGGCTATCCTCAAGTTAAATCAGAACCAACGATGTTCGTAATTTTGTCTTACTCGTGGTTGATCCCTCGAGCATACACCATTACATCTTTTGGTCTGACCAATGCTATGACTGTGTTCACATGATGGTGGAAGTCTAGTGATATGGAAATTCCGATGAGTTGCTGTTGAGCCCATCAGCAGCATTTTGTCTCTTCCATGACTCGTGTTGAACATCTAAGTTAGTGTTGGAAACTTTGTAAGCATTGCCTTCATGTTCCGCTCATGAGGTATAGGTTTGGATGAAAGGAGTGACTTCCTCTAATTCAAGTGCATTTGATGTAAGTTGCCGGCGTGAATTTGAGAAAGTTTGTTCCGCTTCCTCTGGAATCATCCCAAGTCAGTCATGCGTACGTGCGAAGTATTCTATGGTCTGGAGACTTACAACCTCCATTTTATATGAATACCTAGCACACCAAGTCACTGGTTGATTTATTCCAGGAAAATAAGTTAACTGCTAATCCATGGTAATGCACAAGACTTCGATATCCTCAATGATGGTTTCTACCCGAACTCGGTAGTGCTTGCTGTAAGACTACTATGTGGTCATGCTTGTCTTGGACAGCATGTTCACAGGTATGTAGCAGAACCAGCTCATGTTTTGGAGCCTGCTATCGTAGTTCATTCCCCGGAGAATCTCGCAATGTCATCTCGTCGATTTGTGTTGCAAACTTTCATTTTTCCTTTCAGACCCGATGAGTCTGGATTATCCTGACCCCCAACCAGATCTGAATCTCAGGCAGATATGATGGTTGGAACGTTTCTCAAGAACTATAATATTGGTCTTTCTGAAACCCGGTAAAGTGGATGTTGTGGCCAACACACCCAGCCGGAAAATTTATTATTGTAGTATCCTGATTGATAAAGTTGGCCACCTCCCCATAAGGATTCCGTAGGATTTACTTCCAACAGTTGTTCCCTATGGATTTTTGTGTTCCTGAAGTCCGACCTTTTACTTGATGTTCTAGATATCAAACCATATATATGAATGGATTACACTAGCACATCAAGGAGAACATTAGAAGTGGAGTGCTAAATGTCTCTCGGTCGATCATCCAGATTCTGTTTCCTTAGCCTCGCTAAGGGGAAGTCTGAGAAGGTGTTATCTTCCTTTGTATCCGCATCATCCATCACTAGTCATCATGGTAGTATGTCGTGTTGCCAGGATCCTTGTCACGGATGTTGGTAAAACCTTGATGAACATGGAAATGCTCAAGTTCTTGAGAGCACGCTCAGTCACTAGGTTATATCTTTGGTATCAACTGAAATATGCCTTCCATTTGCCGAGTTGTTCTATAACCATAAGTTTCCTTTCCAAACTGAGTATGCCATTCTTTCCAATTCCTTCAAACAATCGTTTGTGAATTGCCTTAGGCTGGTATAGAGAGTTTCAATGATCTTTGTATCAAAAGTAATTCTTTTTGCCACTTAAGGGAATAATTCTACGAGTCACCTTTCCTAAGGTGCCCCGTTACAGAGTCATCGCAATCAATCTCCTCGCTACTTAGAAACCATGCGCCATCCTACTCTAGCGTGGAATTGTTGCCTACCAAATTGACCTTTCGCCATCTGTTTCTCCCATCCCTCTCGATGTGTTTTGTGTCTCAGTTCGAGAGATGCAACTACATCTCATTCCATGAGTTGATCATGATTTGCTTGATCTTCGTGAAGATCGGATCCTGTAGAGCTTCCCTCTCTTTCCCTTCTCGTGTTGGGTGAAGATCTCGAAAGCAAAGATGTCAAGATCAATATGATGCAATGACTCAACATCTTCCAGAAGAGCAATTGGATCGAGAAGATGGTGTTAGCTTTGTGTCCCCCTGTCTTCTTACCTCACGTCTTGAATCTCGGGACGAGATTCTTGTTTAGTAGGGTGAGTTGTCACATCCCTAGTTCTGGTATGCACTGGCTAGCCCTTCATGTGTGCATCATGTTTAAATTTCTCAGAAACTTGACATGGGGGATGATAAACCCTAGTAGCAAATGAAATTCAACTAGGTTGAAACTTAAATCTTTTCAATGATCCCAAAATGCCCTTTAGAAATGTTAATCATTTTTGAATTGGTCCAGCACCTCTCACAAAAGTGGTGCACATTTTTCTAGATCAATTTGGATTTTTGAATTAAGTCATAAAGTATTTGAATTTGGGCATTTAAATGCTATAACTATATTAAAATGCCCAAATAATTCTGGAAGTGGTTGAGGGTTGTTGGAAATAATTCTAACAGTAGCTACAATTTATTTCAGGAATATAGAAAATGATTTAGTATACTAAATCCAGAAACAGACAAAAGAAATAGAAAACAGAAAGATTATTAAAGAGAAAGAGAGAGAGCTTACGTGTCACCCCAACCAGCCCACTACTGTAGCAGCCCAGCTGGGCAAAGTCAGCCCAGCCCACCACCGCAGCCCCTCTGTCGCCTTCCTCCTCGCGCCAGTAGGCAGGGGCGCGTGCCCGGCGCGCGCAGCCACACGCCGGCCACCTCCTCCCTGCCTGGCTGCCTCCTCCTCCCCCTGGACGTCTCTCGCAGCGCCACGCCACCCCCTGGAACTCTCTCACTCTCTCCCGACCTCTTCCCCCTCTTCTACTCTCTCTCCCTCTCTGCCCGAGCGGAGCTCGTCGCCGCCGTACACCGTAGACGCAGCCTCTGTGCTCCCCTCGCCTCCCCGACGTGTCCACGAGCATCGCCACGCCTCCCTCGTCCTCTCTGTCCATCCACGCCTCGCCGGAGGCCCTGCATCGATGCCATCTTCATCATCTTCGTCGCCGGCCGCCGGAGATCCCTTCCGCCCCCCCCCCCCCGCTCGCTCCGGTGCTTCCCCGAGCACTGCCGAGGCCACCTCTGCAGCCGCCGTGAGCTCCTCCACCGACCCCCCCTACTCCCATTTCCATTAGCTCATCGTAGCCCTCGTTTCCGACGAGACCGAGACCTCACCGGCGCCGGACTTGTCGCCGTCATCATTTTGGCTCGCCTCCGTCCAAACCGAGTGCGTCACTGCACTCAGTTCACTCCCAGGAGCCCGTAGCGCCCACCAGCTCCTCGTCCCATGCACTGTAGCGCCGAACCCGTCGTTGCCCGAACTCCGGCCACCGCCTTGGAGCTCGCCTCCACCACGACTCGACGCGCGCCTGCAAGAGCTCTCCAACGAGCCCAAGAACGGCCTCGTCCGTGCCCTGCGGGCATTTTCCGAGCCACGCCGACGTCTCGGGCCTCGCCGGCGTCGAGTCGCCGGTGGGTTTGACCCACTTTGACCCCGGCTAGGCCCCGCCCAGTGACTATGACATGTGGGGCCGGCCCTAACTGGATTAGTTAGGTGTTAGTTAGTGCTAATCACCACTGGTAGGTGTTAATCCCCTTGCTATAACTAACCATGAGCCACTGACATGTGGGCCCAGCCCTGCTAACATTTTTATTAGATTTAGTTTAACCCTAATTAACTCAGTTAACTAACTGACTCACTGACTAGTGGGCCCCACTGGTTAGGTTTGACCTAGAAGGCGCCTGTTGACCTGCTGATGTCAGCATGACCTAATGCTGACGTAGTAATACATTTTATGGATTTATTATTAATTAGAAAATTCCAGAAAATGCTACAAACTTCAAAAAATCATAGAAAATTATCTATAACTCCAAATAAGATAAATTATATATGAAAAATGATCAGAAAAATCCAATATATCCATTTGTACCATTTTCATGCATGTTTAAACAACTTCACCTTGCTGTTTAGATGAAACAAGTTAATGCACTAATATGACCTCTTATTTTGGGTTTGCATTTGAATCTTTGATTCAAATGAGCTCAAACCAACCTGTTCTAAGTTGCATTAGCTCAAATCACAGCATATTGACATGTCATGATCATGCATCATATTGTGCATTGCATTGATTGTGTTCTTTCTCGGTTTGCCGGAATTTGTCCCCTCTCAGTGGACGTAGTTCCGACGATGAGATCGATGACACCGATGAAGTATACTATCTTCAGAAGTGCCAGGCAAGCAAAACCCCCTTGTTCATTCCGATACAATCCCACTCTCTCACTCCTGCCCTCTTCTACTGCATTAGGACAACACCGATTCATCTGTTATATGCTGCGGTAGTTGAACCCTTTTCCTCTGCATGACCTATCATTGCCACAGTAAATGGATGGAACCCACTAGCATGAGTAGGAGTTGCTTGAGCCCTGATGTGCCTACTCATTCATGCTTGTTTGTCATGCCTGCTATTGCTTAGAGTTGTGTCAGGTCTGATTCATTGGGAATGAATTGGAGGTGTGTGAACATGCCTTACTGTTGAGAGCTAAGTGTGTGAACACGATTTGGTAAAGGTAGCGGTGAGAGGCCATGTAGGAGTACATGGTGGGTTGTCTCATTGACACCGTCCTCCGGAACTGAGTTCTGTGTTTGTGATCCATGAACAGCTACTACCACACATTGGGATCCTTAATTGACTCTCTCGACTTCTTAACCACCCTTGTCCTCTGTCCAGGAGTTGCAAGTAGTTTCTGGTGTTTGTAGTATGCTGGAGGCCGTGCACAGCGCTGACCCGAGGGGTGGGTTGTGATGCAGTAGGCACGTGGCCGGGTATGCCGGGCGCCCGTTTGGTGTCGCGGAACCCTGTACACATCATTCGGGGCCGTATGTGGAAACCTCGGCCGGACTCCCTGCGGATGGAACCTGAATAGGCGATAAACCTGGACTGGAGACTCGAGTGTTTAGGTAGGCCGTGGCCGACACCCTCCTTGGGCTTCCGCTTGAAGGTTGCTCAGTACATGTCGTGTAAACGGTGGTAAGTGGTGAGAGCGTGTGTGAAGAAGTACACCCCTGCAAGGTTAACATCATCTATTCGAATAGCCATGTCCGCGGTAAAGGACTTCTGGTTTTCCTGTACAGTTCATAGACAAGTGAAAGTGGATACTCTAAAAGCCACAAGATAAGCGTGAGTGCTATGGATAGCGTTCTCGTAGGGAGACGGGAGCGGATCCATAGTGGTGTATTGATATGGTGAATATGTGGACTCGTGTGCGCCACCTCAAAAGAGTTACTTGCACTCGTAGTTTAAGATAGCCACCGAGTCAAAGCTGGCTTGTTGCAGTTAAACTCCACCACCCCCTTTGTTGATACCGATGCATATGTAGCTAGTTCTTATGTAAGTCTTGTTGGTTACATTTGTACTCACGTTTGCCTATTTTATGTTGTTGTAGAGAGATGTCAGTCTCGCTAGTAGTTCCTCGTGGACTTCGATGTTTAGCTTGTTACCTCAGCTACGATCTTGTGCACACGGCAGGGTCTTGTAGATAGTCAGGCTTCTCAGCCTTCTTCATTTGTAGTTGTCTGTACTCAGACAAGTTAAGCTTCCGCATGTGCTTGTTGTTTGTATGCTCTGTATGTTGGGGTCATGAGACCCATGTTTGTAATACTTGGCTCCTCGGAGCCTAATGAATAAATACTTGAGTCGTAGAGTTATGTTGTGATGCCATGTTGTATTTACACATATCGAGCATATTGTGTGTATGATTGAAATGCTTGGTATGTGTGGGATCCGACAACCTAGTTGTTTATCCTTGGTAGCCTCTCTTATGGGGAAATGTAGTCGTGTGCTTCCATCAGCCAAAGTAGTCCACTACCGCCCGGTTCACCGGAGTCCTGTTAGCCCAGCACTACTGCTCCGGAACACTTGACTGGCCGGCATGTGATTCACTTCGTTCCTGTGTCTGTCCCTTCGGGGAAATGTCACGCGGTGACATCCGGAGTCCTGCCTAGCCTGCTACAGTCCAGTTCACTAGAGTCCTGTTAGCCCAGTGCTACAGCCCGGATTCGCACGCTGCTGACCGGCATGCTCGATGTTCATTCATGTATGCCTGTCCCCGTAAGTTAGTGCCACTTTGGGTTCACGACTAGTCATGTCGGCCCGGGTTCTCTGTCATATGGATGCTAGCGACACTATCATATACGTGAGCCAAAAGGCACAAACGGTCCCGGGCCATGGTAAGGCGACACCCTTGGGAATACCGTGCGTGAGGCCGCAAAGTGATATTGAAAGTGCGTTATATCGACTAGATGGGGGTGAATAGGCGATTTTTATGAATTCCTCACTGAGGAATTTGTGGGTGAGGAAATTCCTTAGCGAAGAACTACTTGCAGCGGAATAAGTACTCAAGAGTAAGCATAGCAGAACATAGGCATGGTCATCATGATGAAATGAAGAAAACACAGAGTACAGAAAGCGTAAACACAGGATAGCACAGGATGAAGACAAACAGACTGAAGAAATTGAACTGAGGAAATTGAGAAAGTCTTCTGTCAAAGTCTTCAAACACAGATATGACAAGCACACAACACAGTAATGAGGAAATGAAAGAGTTGAGGAAATAGAACCAGTAAGCTTGGTGAAGACAATGATTTGGTATTTAAACCCGAGGACACACAGTCCTGGACACACAATCCTCACCATATTCTCCTTGAACTAAGGTCACACAGACCTCGTCCAATCACTCGTGGTAAGTCTTCAGGTGACTTCCGAACCATCACAAACTCGGTCACTCGGCGATCCACAATTCCTCTTGGATGCTCTAGACCATGACGCCTAACCGTCTGGAAGAAGCACAGTCTTCAAAGGTAACAAGCGTCGGATCCACGCAGGATCAATCTCTTTAGTGATGCTCAATCACTTTGGGTTTGTAGGTGTTTGGGTTTGGGTTTTCCTCACTTGATGATTTTCGCTCAAAGTCCTCGGAGGATGGGATGCTCTCAAATGACAAATGTCAGTTTCTCTCGGAGCAGCCAACCAGCTAGTGGTTGTAGGGGGCGGCTATTTATAGCCTAGGGAGCAGCCCGACATGATAAGACATAAATGCCCTTCAATGATATGACCGTTAGGTGGGTAGATATTTTGGGACAGCTGGCGCATAGCACAGCAACGGTCGGAAATTTGAGTATCAAATTCCTCAGGGCTATCATGTTCCTCACTGTGTAGGCAATCTGCATTGGCGAATCCCTAACTCCTCAGTCAGAACAAATTCCTCAGAGACTAGAAGGACTTCGTCTCTGTCACTGAAGAATATGACTGAACTGTATGAGATTTCCAATGGCTTCACTCGAAGGGATTGGTAGGTGTAGGATTTTGAGTTGAGCATCACATGGAAATTTTTCCTTAGTATTTCCTCGACCCCCTTTAACAGTACGGTGTTTCCTATGACTCAAGAAAGAGAAAATGAAACTACGAAAACAAAAGTCTTCACACTTCATTTCTTCAAATGAATACCAAGTCTTCAAGGTCACACCAATTTCTTCACTTTCAAAGTCTTCAGAAAGTCTTCAGAAATCCAAAGTCTTCAGTCGAAGAACTTCATTTTTAGGGGTCGACTTTCTCTGTAAATATCAAACTCCTCATAGACTTATAGACCTGTGTACACTCATAAACACATTAGTCCCTTAACCCATAAGTCTTCAATACACCAAAATCACTAAGGGGCACTAGATGCACTTAGAATCTCCCCCTTTTTGGTGATTGATGACAATATAGGTTAAGTTTTCAACGGGGATAAACATAGGAAGTGTAAATACTGATATTGAGGAATTTGATTGCAAGATATAGAAGAACTCCCCCTGAAGATGTGCATAGTGAGGAATTTTCTTTTGAAGCAATGCACACTTGAAGAGTTGAATCATGGAGATCTCCCCCTATATCTTGTAATTCGTACACGCATTTGACATAATATATGAAGAATTTGAAATGCAAGATGAAATATGGTGACTGATGTAATTCAAAATGCGTTCAATAATATTAACTAGGAATAAGCATGCAGAAGAAACATCAAAAGTATCAGGCCACCATAGAGTTTTAAGTTTACAACTCGATCCAACAAAGTCATCAGAAGAACGAGAGTTGTAACTTAGAAGAAAAAAAACGCCCATAAAAGATAGACCCGCTTGAAGACTAACTCAAATTTCTCCCCCTTTGTCATCGAAGGACCAAAAGGTTCGAAAATGAGGACTAACGCCCCTGAAGAATATCAAGTTGATGAAGGAGCGTCAGCGTTGTTGGGGTCGTTTGTTGATGTAGGGCCTGCCGCAGTGTCGTCCAAGTCTTCATGCTCATCAGTTTCGCGCGATGAAGAATAGGAGCTGGCCACCAAGGAAGGAACCTTGACCTTCTTGTATTTCTTCGGTGGAGGTGCAGACCAGTCAAAGTCCTCCTTGAGACCCATGTTCTTCAGATCTTCTTCGTTGTAAATGTGAGACAGAACAGCCCAGGTGCGACCGAAGACTTCATGGAGGTAGTAATGGTTTTTCTTCACTGCATCATGTGTAGCAGTAATGTTGTGAAAAATTGAACCAAACTGACGCTTAACCCATTTATGGTTTCGATCCACCTTCTGGTGAAGACTTAGCATAAGTTCACGGCCAGTCATCACACGAGGAGCAGTAGCTTGAGGATTTGGCTTGGAGGCATGGGCAGCAGAATCATGAGTGGCAGAGTCATCATTGGTGGAATAAGATCCAGCCTTGCAAAATTGACCATCCAATGGAGGAATGCCTTCATCTATAACAGCTGGTGCCTTGCCCATTTCGTCAGCTGAGGAATAGGTCCGCTTGAGGACTTCAATCAGGGGCAAGTAGCTGAGGTGATTATGAAAATCAGCTTTGTAGTTGAGTGAAGACCTTGTTCTCATGAATCACATAATCCACGGTGCATAAGGCTTTAGCTCAAACGGTGAAAGTGCAACATTTGCTAGAGTCCTCATGAAGAAATCGTGATAATTGACAGGAATGCCATGAATGATGTTGAAAACCAGATTCTTCATGATGCCAACAATTTCCTCATCAGATGAGTCGTGGCCTTTGATTGGACTCATAGTCTTCGTCAGAATGCGATAGACTGTCCTTGATACATACTGCAATTCCTTCACGAGGAATCAGCACTTGCATATAGTGATCAGTAAGCTCAGGTTCTTAGTACATGCAACGAGCTCCTTCAGGTGGAAACTGATGGGCAGGGCATGAAGTAATTCAGTGGCCGGTGCCTTATAGTGAGTATTTTCAGTCATCCAGTCCAAAACCCAGGAGTTCACATCGTCAGGATCTCTTGTGATGTGCAAAGTTGCATAGAATTGAAGAATGAGTTCTTCATTCCAATCAACTATGTCTGTGCAAAAGTTGAGGAGGCCTGTGTCATGAAGCACACTGAGGACAGGAGTGAAGCATGGCAGTGATTCCATGTCCACATGAGGAATATGCTCGTGGTCGAAGACTTTGTCCTTGTTGAAGAGGAGTGAAGAATAGAAGTTGGCCTGGCTGGCGGTCCAGAAGCGCTTCCTTCTAAGACGAGCAGAATCATAGGGATTGTAGTCAGTGAAGAACACGTGCTCGCCAAAGAAATCATCAGCCTTGAATTTCTGCTTCTTTGAGAATGGATCCTTTGGCTTGGGCTGAGGAGTGTCAGTCAATTGCATTATCACCTCAGGAATTGCAATCTCAGGTTCTTCAGGCTGAGAAATTTCAGCTTCTACTCCAGTGACAGCCTGGGTCTTCAATTCTTCATTTACATTTTATTCAGCACTCGTGGCTGGAATTTCTTCATGGACAGATGGGGTTGCACGAGGTTCTTCAGATCCCATTTGTACTTCAGTAGCAACAGGGGACTGAGGAATTCGCTGTAAAGGTGTGAAGAGTGGAGAGTTGGGGTGCTGACTTTCCCAAAAGTCATCATTCATCACTGGTGTGGTAGAGCCAATGTCCATGTCTTCATCTTCTATTTCTTCAACGCCGGCCTCTTCAGCAGTAAACTGAGGCATAGGCGAGGAAACAGCTGGAGTTGAAGGGATTTCATCCACTTCAATTTCTTCATCCATCTGCTCTGACGAAGCAGCAGAAGGATTTTCTTCATCAGATCCGCTAGGGATCACATATTCTTCATCAAAAGGAACAAGGTCCTTTGATGGCATGGTTGAGATCGGAACAGCATCAATGGGGTTTGCAACTGAGCTGGTCAATTTCTTCATCTTCTTCGGAGCTGAAGAATCTGATGAAGCTGATGCTTTCCTTTTCTTCACTGCTGCATGCTCTGCAGCCTTGGTCTTCTTCACATCTGATGCAGATGGAAGAATTGGAGTTGGGGTAGGCGCAGGAGGAGCAGAGGAATGTGGTTGATTTTCTTCAGGCACAACTGATGCAGTTGCCCTGACCTCTTCATTTTCTTCAGGCGCACCACTAGTGGATGCCCTGGCAATTTCATCAGCGGCTGGAATGCAGTCATCAGCCCTGGAACTCACATTTTCTTCAGCAGCCTGAATGTCATCAGCGGTGCTGGCATGTTCTTCAGTTGGCTGAGCAGATGCTTCAGTCTGAGGAATTTCTTGTTGCGATGGGGCTGCAACATTGGAGGTGAACTTCTCAGTCAGTTTAACAAACCTGACCTTGGCTCCTTGCCAATCAGCATAGTAAGCATTGAAATCATCGCTGAGGACTTTGATTTCAGACTGGATCTTCACAAGATCATCAGTTGTCATAGAGACAACGTTGTTCTTCAGGAATTTCTCCTTCCTGTACTGCGCTTTCTTGATCTGCCTGGCCTTCTCAAATTTCCATTTCTCTTCTTGGATGAAGGCAGTCAGCATATGATTTTGGCCAGGAGTCAGCTTGAAGTCAGGCATAGGAGTGTTTGGGTCCTTGTGCCAGAGATCAATGTAATCGAGGATCAACTTTGGATCCAAAAGCAGAGGCACATTTGTGCCCTTGGCTCTAGCGGCCCTGACTTGCCTATCTCTGATGATTTCAGCAAGTTCTTCATCATCAGCTTCGTCTTCTTCAGACGGCACTTGGAAGGCGACCTGCTTCTTGTGAGGACTTGGGCGAGAACCTCGTCCAGCAGTGGTCTTTGTCTTCAGCAGAGAGGGTCCTGTTGAAGAATTTGGAGCAGCTGAGGAACTAGCTGAAGCTCCTGAGGCAATAGAGATCCTGTAGTCCTTTGGCACGTGGCAAGATGCACAGGTGCTGAGGATTTGGTCGGAGCAGCTGAGGACTTATGCGGAGGAGCTGAGGATTTTGGAGGAGCAGGAGCAGCGTGAGGAATTGGCCGTGAGGGCTTTGAGGATTCTGGCCGTGAGGGCATTGCTGAGGAACTTGGCCTTGAGGGCATTGAAGGTGAAGCACTTGGCTTACGCGCAGGCTTCTTTGCCATGGATTTCTTCGGCTTGACAGAGGCCTCAGCGGCAGCAGCAGCAGCAGAGTCTTCATTGAATTTCCTCACTGCTTCTCTGGCTTGTCTAGCCAGCTTGGCCTGGCGCTTGGCCCATTCATCAGGATAATCCTCACCACGCTTGAGGCTGGTGGGATCAGCTTCTTGGCCAGGTGCCAACGGAGGTCTTGGGCATGGAGGATTGAGTGCGAATTTCTTCATGTACTTGGGAGTCACATACCTGTACTCCCTCCACTCTCTTGCCCATCTCCTCTCTATCTTCTGAATGCGCACCTTGCGCTGATTTTTATCTTCCTCAGGGGGTGTGCAGTACCCAGCATAGATGTCCTCAGGGATTTCAAATGCAGTGTTGACCTCAGGCCTCTTTCCTCCTTTCTGTGGCTTCTTTCCATCAGCCATTTTCTTCAGATGAGGAATTTGAACAATTGAATTCTCTGAAGAAGTATGCAACTTTTCTTCGAGGAACGCTGCAAATGAGTTAAGTTGATGAGAACCTAGAGATTCAGCAGCGGACATGAGTACCTGTGAACAGAGTATAGTTGCGAGGAATTTGGAGAGGTCATATGCGTTCTCAGAAGGTTTTTCAAAAAGAACAAGTTTGAGGAATTTGACCAGATGAGTCTTGAAGAATTTCACTAAGCGTTCTTTGTCTTAGGTTCCAGAGTTGTATAGATCGAAGATCCACACAATTGAGGAATCTTGAAGAAAAATTATTGCTTAGAGAAACGAATCAAGAACAGATGACATGTGAGGTGTTTAGTGTGTGAAGAATTTGAAGAATAAACACCTTTGAAGATTTTGTAGAAATCATTTGAATCAAAGAGGGCAGTAAAAGTAACTTTTAATTACCCTGGACGAAGAACACGACGAACTGTGAGGTAGAGATGAGAAGTTCGTCTGTGCAGATCTTCCACGCCCTAACTCGGCGGAGGAAGACGGCTACGGCGGCGGCGGAGTGAAGATTCCGCGGCCGGCGCGAGTACGGCGGCGACGAGGTCGAGGCAGTGAAGCTCTTCCTCACCGGCGACGATGAAGTAGCGGCGGCGCTAGGGTTTGAGAAGCTCGAGCTGGAGAGAGGTCGAGCGGAGTAAAGGAAGTGAGGAAGGGGAGAGGGGGTATTTATAGCCACGGTGAAAAACTGTTCGCCCGAAGATTTTGGACGAACGTGCCCCTGACCCTTCTCATTCGCTTGACATGTGTCACCCACGTACTGAGAAGTGGAGATCGTGTTAGATCATGGGTGAATAGATAAGTATTTCGTGGGATGCGGAACGGTTTGAGCGGCAAAGCCGAAAATTTGGATAAGATAAGTTAAAAGTTCCGTTCGCAAATTCTTCAGCTGACAAGGACACAGTGAAGATTTTGAACGAGTTTCAAATAGAACGCACATGAAGAATTTGTGAATAGATTGGGTTGAGTATAGCATAGAGGGCGAAGGGTCCGATCACATTCACTTAGCAGAAAAACCAACTTGAAGAATTAGCCATAAGTGAATGCTGTAGAGGACATAAACATATATATATATATAGCCAATGAAGAAAAACGACGGAAACAGTGAAGACAATGCAAAGTTGAAGAAAATGAACAACTGAGGAATTTCACTGAGGAAAAACTCAAATTGAAGATTTTCAACTTTTGGTGGTGGCGTGACCCACCGTATAAGAATGATGATTTCAGACACCGCGTACAATTGTCGTAGGGTTCTGAGAATCAAATTCTTCGTTAATTTCTTCACACTTAGAGTGTTATTCTTCATTGATTGAAGAAAAACGTTTCTTCATGTGTTGCACATCTAAGTCATCAATTTTGCATAAGTGTTAGGATGAGTGTCCTTTTCAAAGAACATTCGAAGATTCTAAGATATTTAGCTCACACCGCAACTTGCTAAATCTCTTCTCATCCAAGGGCTTTGTGAAGATATCGGCTAGCTGTTCTTCAGTCTTCACATGCTCAATAGAAATGTCGCCCTTCAACACATGATCACGAAGAAAATGATGACGAATCTGAATGTGCTTTGTCTTCGAGTGCTGAACTGGGTTGTGAGCAATCTTGATGGCACTCTCATTGTCACAGTAGAGAGGCACATTCTTCATGTTGACGCCGTAGTCCTTGAGAGTTTGCTTCATCCACAGCAATTGAGCACAGCAAGAACCAGCAGCAATGTACTCAGCTTCAGCAGTAGACAGTGATACGCAGTTCTGTTTCTTCGAGGACCAACAGACCAAAGATCGTCCGAGGAAATGACATGTACCAGATGTTGACTTGCGGTCCACACGATCACCAGCATAGTCAGAGTCAGAATATCCAATGAGATCAAAAGCCGAGCCCTTGGGGTACCATAATCCAAGTGTTGGTGTGTGAGCTAGATATCGAAGAATATGCTTCACAGCCTTATGGTGTGATTCCTTCGGTGTAGCTTGAAATCGGGCACACATGCAAACACTAAGCATAATATCTGGCCTAGATGCACATAAATACAATAAAGAACCAATCATGGAGCGGTATACCTTTTGATCGAAGTCAATACCATTTTCATCAGTGCACAGATGGCCATTTGTGGGCATCGGAATTTTGACGCCTTTGCAATCTTGCATGCCGAATTTCCTCAGTACATCCTTGAGGTATTTCTCCTGAGATATGAATATGCCATTGCGCTGTTGACGAATTTGAAGACCTAAGAAGAATTTCAATTCTCCCATCATAGACATTTGATATTCTTCACTCATCATATAGGCAAATTCATCACTATAACGTTGGTCAGTACAGCCAAAGATAATATCATCAACATATATTTGGCACACAAACAATTCACCATCATAAGATTTAGTGAAAAGAGTAGGGTCGAGTGAACCGGGTTTGAAGCCTTTCTTCATGAGGAATTCCTTCAAAGTATCATACCATGCCCGAGGGGCCTGCTTGAGGCCATAGAGGGCCTTATTGAGTCTGAAGACTTTGTCAGGATGCTTTGGATCTTCAAAACCTGGGGGTTGAGCAACATATACTTCTTCCTCAAGCTTACCATTGAGGAATGCACTTTTCACATCCATTTGATATAAAGTGATATCATGATGGTTAGCATAAGCAAGTAATATGCGAATAGCTTCAAGTCTAGCAACAGGTGCAAAAGTTTCATCGAAATCAATTCCTTCAACCTGTGTGTAGCCTTGAGCTACAAGTCGTGCCTTATTCCTCACCACAAGGCCATTTTCATCTTGCTTGTTGCGGTAGATCCACTTTGTGCCAATGATATTGTGCTTGCGAGGATCTGGACGTTTAACCAGTTCCCAGACGTTGTTGAGCTCGAATTGATGTAATTCTTCTTGCATGGCCTGAATCCACTCAGGCTCCAGAAATGCTTCATCTACCTTAGTGGGCTCTGTGATAGAGACAAAAGCATAGTGCCCACAAAAGTTAGATAAATGTGAAGCTTTTGAGCGTGTGAGAGGACCTGGTGCTTCAATGTCATCGATGATCTTTTCAACTTGCACTTCTTTTGCAACGCGAGGATGAGCTGGTTGTCGTCGAGGAATTTGATCAGCATTTTCTTCAGCACCATTTTCTTCAGCATTTTCTTCAGGTGCATTAGCTCGACGTTCTTCACGTTCTGGAATGAATTCTTCAGCAGATTCTTCGGTAGGAATGACATCCTCAGTAGCCTTGAACTTGATAGTTTCCTCAGGTGCTGGTTCATCTATCACAGAGGGTAGGTGCTCTCTTTGCGAGCCATTAGTTTCATCGAACCGCACATCTACAGTTTCAACAACCTTGTGAAGAACGTTGTTGAAGACTCTGTAGGTGTGCGAGTCCTTTCCGTAACCAAGCATAAAACCTTCATGTGCTTTTGGTGCAAATTTAGCATTGTGATGAGGATCTCTAATCCAACATTTAGCACCGAAGACTTTGAAATAACTCACATTGGGTTTCTTGTCAGTGAGGAGTTCATAGGCAGTCTTCTTGAAGAATTTGTGAAGATATACCCTGTTGATGATGTGGCACGCAGTATAAATTGCCTCAATCCAGAAGTGACGAGGCGTCTTGTACTCATCAAGCATAGTGCGAGCCATCTCAACAAGAGTTCTGTTCTTGCGCTCCACGACGCCATTCTGCTGAGGAGTGTAAGGAGCAGATAACTCATGAGTAATACCAAGTTCATCAAGATAGTCATCAAGACCAGAATTCTTGAACTCAGTTCCATTGTCACTTCTGATGTGCTTGATTTTCACACCGAAGTTGGTTGAAGCCCTCGAGGAAAATCGTTTGAAGACTTCCTGCACTTCATGTTTGTAAGTGACAATATGTACCCAAGTGTAACGAGAGTAATCATCAACAATAACAAAGCCATAGAGAGATGCATCATTTGTGACTGCTGAGTAATGGTTAGGACCGAAGAGATCCATATGAAGCAATTCAAATGGTCGAGTAGTGGTCATGATAGTCTTTGCTGGATGCTTAGCCTTGGTCATCTTTCCAGCTTCACAGGCTCCGCATAAGTGATCCTTGAGGAATTTGACATTCTCAATGCCAATGACGTGCTTCTTCTTCGCAAGCGTGTGCAAATTCCTCATGCCTGCATGACCAAGTCGTCGATGCCATAGCCAGCCTTCTGAAGCTTTTGCAAGTAGGCACACGGCTGGTTGCGGTCCTGTAGAGAAATCAACAATATACAAGTCTCCTCTCCTAAAGCCTTCGAAGACTTTGGAATTGTCAGCTTCCATAACCACAACACAACGATACTTGCCAAAGACAACAACCATATCAAGATCACAAAGCATTGAGACAGACATGAGGTTGTATCCTAAGGACTCGACAAGCATGACTTTGTCCATGTGTCGATCCTTTGTGATCGCAACCTTACCTAGACCCAATACCTGACTTTTGCCTTTGTCAGCGAAGATGATATGCTTCAGATGCGATGGTGATAAGGGAGCATCCATCAATAGATTCTTGTCACCAGTCATGTGATTTGTACATCCACTATCGAGGACCCACTCAGTGGCTTTGGGTTGATTATTCTGCAGATGAATTAGTGCAGCTTACGAACTTCATATACTTCATCAGTGAAGAATATGACATCACAATTCATCAGACCAATTTCATCAAGCAATGCAATAGTTAAAACAGTATGAGGACGTGAGAAATGAAAGTTCATTTCTTCATGATTAGCCTGCGTCCTTTCAGGCACTTTTCAAGTCTCCAGCAAATTCTTCAGACGTTTGAGCACGTCTGGAGACCTGACCCTGCATAAGAGATTAGTCCTTTTTCTTCACCACCCACATCTGAAGGGGTGGCAAAGAGTTCATCACTCTGCGAGCTCCATAAGAGAAAGGTGGCATAGAAGCCAATCCATTTCGTTTCACATAAGAGGAGTTAGGGTAAGCATATGAATAAGCAGAGAAATTCTTCGAGGACTTATGAACATAATGATTAGAAGAATAATGCTCATATTCATAGCCCTTAGCTCTTCCCTGCGAAACAGAGTTGTTAGCACGATGATGTTGATATGAGGACTTTGATCCTTTTGAGGAATATGATCCACGTGAGGAATTCGATCCGTATGAGGACTTGGATCCATATGAAGAATTTGGTCCATATGAAGAATTTGATCTGGGGTTCCTATTCTTCACAGGTGGTGTCATGAGGACATTCACCTGAAGACTTTCAAGGCACCTTTTGGGAACCCAGATTTTCTTCATAGGAGAATCGTTCCTGCAGTTAGTGCCAACATATCTAGCAAATACTTCACCATTCTGATTTTTAAACAGTTTATAGTTGGAATCAAATGACTCATCAGAAGAATGAGAAGATTCACATGTAAAGCCAGATAAATTAGATGGATCAACTGGAGGTCCCTTTGCAGCAACCCATGAGGTTTTGGGGTACTGCTCAGGCTTCCAATATGTACCATCAGCATTGAGTTTCCTCTCAAAGGCAATACCCTCTTTCCTAGGGTTCCTGTTGAGGATCTGCTTTTTAAGCACATCACAAAGAGTCTGATGCCCTTTGAGGCTTTTGTACATGCTTGTCATGTATAATTCCTTCAGCCCTGCATCATCAGTGATACTAGCAATGTCCTTAGATTAGGAATTAGTGATAGCAGAGACAGTTGAAGAATTTGTAGCATTAGAAGCATTTGAACATTCAGGTGAAGAATTAGCAGATTCACGTTCAATGCATTTCAAACATGGAGGAACAAATTCTTCCTGAGCAGCGCTGATTTGTTGAGCAAGTAATGAATCGCGCTCCTTCTGAAGATCTTCATAAATCACTCTTAGCTTCTCAAGATCTTGCTTTCTTTGAGGAAATTCATAAGAAAGCTTCTCATGATCAGATAAGAGAGTGTTATGATGACCTTGAAGGTTGTCAAATCTAGACTAAAGTCTCTGAAGATTTTCAGTCAAGGTTTTAGTGCGATCCATTTCTTCACCCAACATATCATCACTTTTATCTAGCATGTTTTGAACCTTTTCCAAGGCCTTTTGTTGTTTAGTGGCAATACAAACAAGCTTGGTATAGCTAGGTCGAAAATCATCATCAGATTGATCATCACTAGACTCGGATGAGGAACATTCGGTTACCTTGGCACCTTTTGCCATGAGGCATGGTGCAGAAGATGATGGTTCAGGTTCGAAAGTCATCGTTTTGAGTGATTCCTTGAAATCCTCAAACCAGGGATCATGACAAGTGCGATGACCTTCATGGACGTCAGAGATTCGGTCCCAGATAAGCTTCGCATTGCAAAGATGCATAATGCGCCTGAATTCATCTCTGGATAGGCAGGAACAGATGATATCCTTCACCATGATGTCAAGTCGAGTGTACTTGTGAATATCATCAGTGTCCGCCATCTTGCATAGATCGGTAAGACCAATCTCAGTGACGGTCCACTGCTCGCTGTTCAGTGCCATGAGGCACTTCCTCATCATGGCCTTCCACTTGGGATAATCATGACCTTCAAAGATGGGGCATGTCACTTTCTTCATACCCGCGGTCGACATAACTAAAACTCCAGGCGGTTAAACCAAAATCACACAGAACAAGGGAGCACCCAGCTCTGATACCAATTGAAAGTGCGTTATATCGACTAGAGGGGGGTGAATAGGCGATTTTTATGAATTCTTCACTGAGGAATTTGCGGGTGAGGAAATTCCTTAGCGAAGAACTACTTGCAGCGGAATAAGTACTCAAGAGTAAGCATAGCAGAACATAGGCATGGTCATCATCATGAAATGAAGACAAACACAGAGTATAGAAAGCGTAAACACAGGATGAAGACAAACAGACTGAAGAAATTGAACTGAGGAAATTGAGAAAGTCTTTTGTCAAAGTCTTCAAACACAGATATGACAAGCACACAACACAGTAATGAGGAAATGAAAGAGTTGAGGAAATAGAACCAGTAAGCTTGGTGAAGACAATGATTTGGTAGACGAGTTCCAACTGCTGTCTCAGTTGTACATCTGGTTGGAGTGGCTAGGTATTTAAACCTGAGGACACACAGTCCCGGACACACAGTCCTCACCGTATTCTCCTTGAACTAAGGTCACACAGACCTCATCCAATCACTCGTGGTAAGTCTTCAGGTGACTTCCGAACCTTCACAAACTCGGTCACTCGGCGATCCACAATTCCTCTTGGATGCTCTAGACCATGACGCCTAACCTTCTGGAAGAAGCACAGTCTTCAAAGGTAACAAGCGTCGGATCCACGCATGATCTATCTCTTCAGTGATGCTCAATCACTTTGGGTTTGTAGGTGTTTGGGTTTGGGTTTTCCTCACTTGATGATTTTCGCTCAAAGTCCTCGGAGGATGGGATGCTCTCAAATGACAAATGTCAGTTTCTCTCGGAGCAGCCAACCAGCTAGTGGTTGTAGGGGGCGGCTATTTATAGCCCAGGGAGCAGACCGACATGACAAGACATAAATGCCCTTCAATGATATGACTGTTAGGTGGTTAGATATTTTGGGATAGCTGGCGCATAGCACAGCAACGGTCGAAAATTTGAGTATCAAATTCCTCAGGGCTATCATGTTCCTCACTGTGTAGGCAATCCGCACTGGCAAATTCCTAACTCCTCAGTCAGAACAAATTCCTCAGAGACCAGAAGAACTTCGTCTCTGTCACTGAAGAATATGACTGAACTGTATGAGATTTCCAATGGCTTCACTCGAAGGGATTGGTAGGTGTAGGATTTTGAGTTGAGCATCACATGGAAATTTTTCCTTAGTATTTCCTCGACCCCCTTTAACAGTACGGTGTTTCCTATGACTCAAGAAAGAGAAAATGAAACTTCGAAAAGAAAAGTCTTCACGCTTCATTTTCCTCAAATGAATACCAAGTCTTCAAGGTCACACCAATTTCTTCACTTTCAAAGTCTTCAGAAATCCAAAGTCTTCAGTCGAAGAACTTCATTTTTAGGGGTCAACTTTCTCTGTAAATATCAAACTCCTCATAGACTTATAGACCTGTGTACACTCATAAACACATTAGTCCCTTAACCTATAAGTCTTCAATACACCAAAATCACTAAGGGGCACTAGATGCACTTACAGATATGAGGTGTTACCGGCTAGATCGATGTGACTTGGAATCGGGGTCCTGACACTATAAAGATCGATAGAGGTCACCCTGTGTTAAATGACGGTCCGTTCATAACATTGTCTGAAGTGTTTACGGCTTGACCTCGACTGTCGCCGAACACTAACCGGGGGCTAGTAACTGGCCTCCCAACTTTAAGCTCCTATGACTAAGTGCAAGTTATAAAGCCAGCATATTTGATTGCCTCGTTTCCACTGACACAACCGCCTTCGGGCACCGAGACGTCCGCTAAGGGTTGTTTTGTTATTGCGAAAACACCCTGCGTAGCATCTACAAGGGGGTGGAAGCCGACGATGGGCCACTTTCAACTGATAAACGGTCGCAACGGAGTCAAAATAAACATATCATCGGTGTTTGCATTTAATATACGAGGGCTGCCTTCCACAATCATCGTTATAAAGCCTTAAATATGCATCAATTTGACTTAAGATTTTGGCCAAGCTGGGTTGCCTGGCTCCTGTGCTTACCCCTACGTTCCCGATTGTTCGGCTAGGTGGTAAAGGGAGCACCTCTGTGATTGTTACTACCGGGTCATCCGAGTAAGTACCTCAGACTGGGTGAAGCCGAAAGCTAGCAATCTTAAAGGATCACATTGGTCGGCAACGACGGAATTGAAAATTTTGGTAAATTAATACCATAGAGTTCGAGAACTTTCCCCAAACTAAATCCTCAATATTTTCCTCCCACATTGATCGGAGGTGAGGTTTCATGATGATGATAAGCATGACGACCCAAAGAAAGGAACCGATAGCGGGACTATTTTCTTTGGAAGATGTTTCTTACGTTAAAACATAATATAACATATCTCTCTGTGTACCTTTGTTTATAAAACCGTATGGCCAGATTGCCTTGTTTTCCATAAATCTTTGCCCTTATAACGGCTTTACAAAGTAGGAAAACACTCCTCGGCTACTGGCCGAAGAGGATGAAGCCGATGGTCGGTCAACAAAGTTTTGTACAATGCGGATCCGAGCATTAATGATGTATAGTACTTGGATACATAGAGTCATTACACATAATTTGTGATTTTACTATGGATATCGATCCTTAATTCGGGCACCCGTGCCTGCATTAAGTCTCGGGAGATACTGGGCTTCGAGCTTATTATTTACAAATGTTAAAGGGGCACATCGATCCCCTGATCTGGTGTTGCCACCCGACCAGTGTCTCGGGGGATACTGCATTGCCTGTTCAACGCACAAAATTCAAAGTTCTTAGTGTTCGGCTTCACCGAAAGGCGAACGCGTCTTCGGACAACAACAGGTACCATCTGGACCTATCTGGCATCAAGCTAATATATTATGGCAACTTCTCAAGACCCTCTCTCAAGGGCCCGTTCGCCGATCACTATTATCTCTAATATATTACACTGCGTTTCTATTCCTACATATGCTGCTGAGCTAGGAGTTGATCCTCAGGCCGATTTCGCGCATCGACCTGAGTCTCAGGGGCTACTGGGATCAGCGGTTTCATTTTTTCCTTCAGGTGCATCTCGGGTTTTAGACCGACACACACCTTGAGGGCTACTAGTTATACATATTGACAGCAAATAAATTTACACGCATAGGAAATAAAATCCGTAAACAATCAGCCCAAGCCCGAGGTGGTGCATCACCTCGGAAGCAGTCCGGCATAAAGCTCGGATGCAAGTGGCTGGCTCTATAGAGGGCATTTCCGGCGTTGGAGCTCGGATACAGTCTGACGTTGGAGCTCGGATACAGTCTGGCATTGGAGCTCGGATACAGTCCAGAGTTGGAGCTTGGGCATAGTCCGGCGTTGGAGCTTGGACATAGTGCGGCGTTGGAGCTTGGATACAGTCCGGCGATGGAGCTCGGATGCAGTTCAGCATTGGAGCTCGGCTGTAAAAATACTCTTCGGATACAGTCCGGCGTTGGAGCTTGGATACATTCTGGCGTTGCAGCTCAGAAGCGGTCTGGCGTTGGTGCTCGGCTGCAAGAGATACCTCGAATGCAGTCCGGCGTTGGAGCTCGGGCGCAACAGGACACTGCCGCCCGGGAACAACTTCAAACCCGAGGTGTGGCATAAAAATAACAAGGCGTTGATAAGGGCCAGAAACTTAAAGGGGCTCCTTGGATACCCGATGTGTAAACTCTTCGGATGCACTTCGGCGATCCTCAAGATCGAAGATGAGAAGATTTGTTGAACCAGTTTTCAAGACCGGCGACCAAAGATGAAGAACAGTTCGAAAGAATCGAGGCGTGTCCCCAATTTGAAGACCGGTTCAGGGGGCTACTGACGGTGTCCTGGACTAGGGGGTACTCACCACGTCATCTCCCGATTAGCTGGATCGGGCCGAGGACCCCCATGGTGGTTCACTATTGGGCCAGTTCGGACAGCCCATGCCGCATACAAGGAGAATTCCAAAAGACTTGGTGCCCAAGACAAGGACTCCTCTAAACCCTAGGCCTACGGTGCATCTATAAACCGAGGCCAGGCTAGTCAATAGACAATCTCATATTCATTACTACAATCTTGTGGTAGATACATGTACTCTGTATTACACCCCATATGAATACAATCAAAAGCAGGATGCAGGGTTTTACCTTCATCAAGAGGGCCCGAACCTGGGTAAAATCCCGTGTCCAAGTTACCATTGCTCCAACTAGCTTAGGACCCCTACTACGAGATACGCCGAATATTGAACCGACAATGGGGGCTGCACCCAGTCCAGGCCTGGCGCACGCCACCCTAACAGGTTAGGGTACCTAGTCTTCTCGCGCCCCTCCCGGATGAAAGCTGGCGAGGAAAGGTATGGGGGCTCCGGTTTAACCTTGTTGTTGCCTACGCTTCCTTCATGAGGGCTACTCGCACATCAAAGGGGGCCTCCTGAGCATCGCAACTCAGAGGCCTCACTAGTCACGTAGCCCCTCACCCTTTGGTGTCGTCCTGGCAATCTGGATGCGCCAACGGCGGTTGACGTATGCGCGGGGCTGGGTGTAACGCCCCGAGACCGACGCTCTAGAAGACTTCCAGCTATTCTGAGTTTCGCCGTCTGATTTTATTTTTGTTTGTTGCATTCATCATTGCATCTTTTGCATCGCATCATTTCATCTTGTAACCTTTTTTTAAAATCAGCTAAATAAACTGCATGTATCGTTGATCCATTTAAATCAAGGGAATTCACATGGTGATTTCTCTTTAAAACATATTCAAAGTCTCCTACTAATATTAGGGAGCTATATTAAATATTCCACTATTTCGGAATCACCCATAAAGACACTTGCAAAATAATTCCGTTCCTTTTCTGCTTTAAGTTTGGTCTCCAAACTTTGCCCTAAATTCTTGCATCACTTTCCGGAGCTCCACCAAAAATCTCAACATTTTGGCCACTCCTAAACCTTGTCCTAGTTCAAACCATTTGAATTAAATTCAGATGAGTTTGGAATTAAACTTGCATTCGTGCCAACTTCTATTTTTCTTGGATCAAGCTCATTTTGTTGTGAGTCCGGGAAAATTATCTGCGTGTCCAACTTCTTCCCCTAACCTCTCTTTCTTTTCTTTCTTATCTCCGTTTTGTTTTTATTTTCTTTAGAGTGGGAGAGAGAGCATAGCCCAGCAGGCCTCTCTAGGCCCAATCCATCCCCGCCGGCCTCTAGGACCTCCACCCAGACCAGCCCAACCTCCCCTAGGCCCAACAACTCCCTATCTAACCCTAGCCCGCTCAACCTCTCTCTGCCCGATCCCCTCTCTCCCCTTCGTTCTCCTCCTGGCGCCGCCACTCGCAGGGAGAGAGAGGAGCAGAGCCCTCGTGCTCGACGCCTTCCCTTCTACGGCTGCTCACGGCTGCCGCCCGATGCCATCTGCGCCTCGATCCCCTTTCCGCCCACTCGTTCCCCTCCTCGCGCCAGGGAGAGGAGCTCCCTTGTCCTCGCCGTCCTTCGGCTCGTCGTCGCTCCCTTGGCGTCTCCGGCGCCGCGCTGGTGAGCGCCACTGCCGGAGCTGCTCCTTCTGCCGCGCGCTACCCGAGCCGTCAAGCCTCGTCCACGACCTCCTCCCTCGCGCGGTTCCTTCCCTGCCTCCTGCTCGAGGAGACGACCAGCCAGCGCCTCCACCGTCGCTGCCTCGCGCCCTCAAGCTCCAGCGCCGCGCCTCTGCTCTGCCTTTCGCCCTGCTGCCCCGACGAGCCTCGTCCTCGTCGCCTTGCTGCTGCCGGACCCCGAGTTCGCCTTCCACCTCGATGGCGCCCAAGGCCCCATGTCGCCATGGCCTCTGCTAATGTTGTGTTGTTGCTCCACACACGCCCCTGCTTGCTGCTTCAACTCCGTGCCCGAGCTCCATTTTTCGTCATGGACGTGGGGTAGCTGCTGAACCTCGCTATGGTTCTGTCCAACGCCGCAAGTCCGACGCCAGGAGCACCTCAAGTTTGGCTACATGTAACAGCAAGTACCACTACGGCCGGAGACCTCGGACCCGTCAAGTACCCTTTGGATGCGCCAAGTTCCACGACGCCGCATAAGTGTCTTCTTGAACGTGTACGACTACGTAGATTCGCCAAGTACCGCGACATCCGGAGCCCCCGGATATGCCAAGTTCCTCTACGACCGTGTACCACTACCATCGCCGAAGACCCGTGTACAACTACGGCCCGTGCACCACTACTTCCCTCAACGAACTTGATCCGTTCCGAAAGGCACGCTTCGAAGGTATAACCCCGAGACGACGCCCGTGAACGAATGCATGTGTGTTGTATGAGATGCTCGTGTTAGCACCGTGTCCGAGAGAGGTCTTTGCACGTTCCTCGTTTGCCATGCCGCCGTCCCGTGGGAACCCGGAATCCGGGAGTGCCCGACCATCCTTGCATGACACGCTCACGCCCACTTCTTTTGCACCGGTATCTCCGTGAGCTATCGGAACCGATATGTTGCTGTGACAGCATTTTTGGATTCGTTGCCGTGGCACACGTTTCGTTCTGCCATGGTGACCAAAAAACTTCATAACATGCTCATGTCAATATTTTCATTAAATTGCATAAAACTTGCATATGTCATCCGCATCATGTTAACAACATTTAAAATTGTTGTTTGCTTTAAATTGCTATATGCATATGGGGGTTTTCCGGAATTGTTGTTTGTTATTTCCGGCCTCATTTAAACTTGCCTAAATAGATAGTTTATTTATGCTTCACCCCTTGCCATGTTGAATAACATTTAATATTGTTGGGTAGCTTAAACGAGAGCAAACTAAATAACTCGAATGTGGTGTCTCGTCAATATGCAACTCGTTGCAAATTGAGCTCCACTTAATTTGTAGTATTGTTTGTTGCACTTTGCCATGCCATGCCTCTTTAAACCGGACATGCATCATACTTGATTGTGCATCATGCCATGTTTCTGTGATGGTTGTTTACCATGTTGCTTGCTTCTTTCCGGTTTGCTTGTCTCGTTAGCTTCGGTTTCGTTTCGGAGTGTGAGGATTCGTTCGACTACGTCCGCTTGTCTTCTTCACGGACTCGTTCTTCTTCCTTGCGGGGTCTCAGGCAAGATGACCATACCCTCGAAATCACTTCTATCTTTGCTTGCTAGTTGTTCGCTCTATTGCTATGCCGCGCTACCTACCACTTGCTATATCATGCCTCCCATATTGCCATGTCAAGCCTCTAACCCACCTTTCCCAGCAAACCGTTGTTTGGCTATGTTACTGCTTTTGCTCAGCCCCTCTTATAGCGTTGCTAGTTGCAGGTGAAGATGAAGTTTGTTCCATGTTGGGACATGGATATTGTTGGGATATCACGATATATCTTATTTTAATTAATGCATCTATATACTTGGTAAAGGGTGGAAGGCTCGGCCTTATGCCTGGTGTTTTGTTCCACTCTTGCTGCCCTACTTTCCTTCATACCGGTGTTATGTTCCTTGATTTTGCGTTCCTTACGCGGTTGGGTGATTTATGGGACCCCCTTGACAGTTCGCCTTGAATAAAACTCCTTCAGCAAGGCCCCCTCACTACAGCATGATGCGTAGCCCCCTCACTTCAAGCCGGTGGGAGGGTCTGTACGCATGTGCTCGAACTTTGATATGGAATCTCACCATGATCCACACTACACACATGCCAAGATGAATCCACCTTTTGGTCAAACTAGTAAAGTGGCCCGCTCGATGCGCGGGCTAGAATACTATAAAGTTTAATAATGAGAACATATTATTTGATTTTCCTATACAAAAAAGAAACCGAATGTGATGCATTTACAAATATAATATTTCATGAATACCATCTTCCAATGTTGGACCAAGATTAATCCTTTTTGCTAATCAACACTGATAAAGTATCTTTTGGTACGTCTTTTGACTACTGACTTTCTAATAAAGATATGAGAGATTTTAATTTGTGTAAATGACTCTTTCCTTTAGTAGCCCAAAATGTTGAACTAATATGTACATGGCATATTGTGTGCCCCTTAAAAATAAAATAAAACTATAGAAAGATGACCATAATAGTTCAAAACATTTAGGCCCCCCTTGAAAATAAAAGAAGTACTCCTTTTGGTCTTCAAAAAGATTACCATATTTTTTTTGTGAAGTCATGGGAGCACGAACGTTGGTCAGCACTTGATGTTAGCTTATTGGGCCACCTAATTATTAATATGAATAGTTTGTTTGGTATTTACTTTGGATTATCGACAATTTAGTTATGTGTTTCTTATTAACTTTCTAAAAAATTTAAGTAAGTTCTTGAATTTTATAAGTTTTATCGGGATAATAATTTTTTTGTTTTATCCAAAGAAAATTGGAATCAAATGTGATCACATTCACAAATATGAGTCTTTTACAATATTCTTATCATTTTCACTATGTTTATTTGCTAATGCTTTGTACTATTTGCTATATTAACCTATTATAGTTGTAGATGTGTGTGCCTATAATATTCGTCAGTTATGTTTGAACATCTTAGTGGACTTTTTTTTGAATTTGGTATATATGAAGTAAAAGGGAATATATATACAATATATTCATAAAAATTGTTTGTGGTAGTTTTTTCTTTCTTTCATGGACACTGAGTGAGTTAAGTTATAACACGTACTACTACTATTTGTCAAAAAAGTTATAACACGTAGTACTACTATACCGGAAGCAGGACTGGCGTTGACTCATCTTCTCAACTACTCCATGCCCATTCTTACAAAGTTTTCTCTAATCATACCCATTATCCAGACTATTAGTATCACGTATTGTGGCTTCAGGGGTCCCACCAACATGGACCTTCATTTTTCTCCTTTCTCGAGTCTTCTTTGTCTTCTCGGAGCTCCCAGCCATGGAAAAGGCTGAGCCAGCTTGGATCCACCAGACCACCACATCTGAGGATCACCTCCAAGCTCCCCCGCGGTTTCCAACTTCCAGGTCATTACCTGCAGGCACCTCGTGGCTGGGACGACGCTTGGTTTGGATCCCCGTGTGCCTCGTCGATCTCCCGGGCCGATCAATGGGAGCAGGGCTCTAATAGCAGCTGTGTGATGGAGGATGCGAGCTCGTCGAACTCGTGGTTCCTTTCCAGTTTGCGTCCATGGGGGCGATGAAGTAGTGGATCTCGTTCCCCTTAGCTCTTGCGCGATTTTGTGAATCTTGGGGGTGTTGTCCGTCCCCAAGCGCCGAGCCGAAGGCGTCAATGCTGTCCCCAAGCGAGGCACCCGATGCATCGTCTTCATCCTCAACAGCTGCAGCCCAGCTTCGGCACTGCAATCTTCCACCTGCAGGTCCCCCCGCCCCCATCTCTCTTCTCCCTTTTTTTGGTCTTTGTACGATTGAACCAATATACTTTAAGGTACTGCTTGCTACTGTAGTTGCTAGTGACAAATGTATACTAGTTGTTATTGATTTTCATCCAGATTGACTTCTTGTCCATCTACAAAATGGCGATAGTAAGTTCGGGACGCCTAACACAGTTTAAGGCAAAATGTTATTTAGTTTATGTCCTTTCCACTTTTATCCGGGCTTGTGACTGAAATTGGCAGTGTTCTGCCCCCCTACGCCCATTATTATTCACAAAATTAAGGAAGTAATTCATGTATTTGTGATTTTAATAACTGAATAGTAAAGTTAGGTCTGATTGCAATATAATATATAACCATTGGATTGTACTATAGAACAGGCTTGAAATATCAGATTATATAGAGTGTCGATGTTTGGTATTATTGAACTATTTTCATCAAATGTTGATGCATGTTTCCAATGCTTATGTGGAGTAGTACACATATCCATGTACTTATGGTTATATAAAAGGCTTTTAAAATCCATCTAGTTCACGGCGAAGAAGATGGCCTCTGCCCGGCGAATGTTCAAGTCCACACCCATCTAGTTCATATGTATGGAAGTAGGGGCGCATGCTCGTTTTAATAAATCTTTTTTAATGCCCGGCCAAATCATTTGTTTTGTATTGATCAGTGTATACATGCACTTGGGTTGAGTGCATGGACAACTCTTATGTAGTAAATTCCCAAAGAGATAATGGATGATGGTACCTTAGACTACAAAACAAATAATTTATAATTAGTTGAGTGAAATCAGTTTTGGCTCTCCATGTTTGATGTGTAAAGCACAATATGTGTAAATCACTGCCAAGATTTGCTATGTCGACCATTTAGTCCTGCGGTACAATGGAGATTCCAATAATTCCATAGTCCGTGGATGCTGCTAGTTAGTAGGTTAATAATGTGAACCCCTATTTAAAAAATTATTTTTATCTATCCTCATATTTGTAATCATTCATTGAATATGAACGGTAAAAGGTGAAAATGCGTGTTAGAGAGGCGCACATCTATCAAAAGGATCTGGTGATTTTCTGGAATGATTATGCGGGTCAGACATGTTACGGATCTACATAACCAACTGAGTACACCTCCTTTTTTATTCTATTGTCTTTATAAACAAAAGCCTCCTTTATCAATTCCTTGTGATACTAAAGAAAATCTAAGTACATATTAGAACAGAAGATGTAATATCAATTGAATCTGCATAATTTTATATTAAGATGAGCACGACTAAACATTCATAGTCTTCAAAGTAGATTTGTCTGCATGCACACATAATTAGTTAAATCCATGTTCTCATGGACTCTAAAGTAAACACAATTGTATGCCAATGCAAATTACTACTCCATCCGTTCACAAATATAAGATGTTTTTGATATTTCAATATGGACTAAATACAGACTGAAATGAGTGAACAAACATACTAAAACGTGTCTATATACATCCAATTCACAAAAAAATTGGAATTTATGTATTCCTCTATCCGTAGAGTACATTGAATGTACAGAAATGGCTATAACAGAGTTTCTGTTATTCGTATTAACAGCTACTCTAGGGGGAATGTTTTTATGTGGTGCTAACGATTTAATAACTATCTTTGTAGCTCCAGAATGTTTCAGTTTATGTTCCTACCTATTGTCTGGATATCTTATATTTGTGAACGAAGGGAGTACAAAGTATATAGAGTATCTAGAATATATTTGTGTAAGTACAACCAAGGGGATTAAGTTTGTAGTTTAACACTTGCTACTGCCTTGTTCTAGCTTGTGTTCCTTCCAGATGCTTTCTTAATCCTCTTGTCTTCTATTGATTCTTTTCTCCTAGTTTTAAATACCGTCTTTTTTTCTTTTTTTCCTGTAGATTTTGAATCCTACTCGTTCACTAAAATTTGAATGTCAGTAACATAATTTCCCTGCTAGGCTAGCTTTAGTAGAATTTAATTGTGTTCAGAGATGCATATGGGGCATTGTAGCACCAAGATGCTAGTGCATGTCCGTCCGAATATTTTAAACTATGAACTTTCTTTCTTAGATGAGAGTACCTCGTCATTGATAACATCAATGCTAAAATGGTCATGATTTTCGTCCTATCCTGCCTGTAAAGTAAGATACTATACCTTATACTTCCTCTGTTCTTAATTTCATGTCGCACAAATGAATGAAAAATAGGTGTATCTAAAACTAAAATACGTCTAGATACATCCATTTCTCCGACAAATAATTTTGGATGGAGGGAGTAGTTTGGAATATAAAATAGGACATTTGTTTTTTCTTAAATTGGAAATGTAAAGTTTTGACATGTGTAAAGTGTTCTTTCAGGTACTCTTTTAAATTTGTTGTCGCTAAGAATTTTAACATGTGTAAGTTTCTCCATAGTCTTCATTTGAATCATCTTCTAGTGTACATAGTGGTATTTCTTTACAGAGGGAGTAATTACATATGGACACACTTTCTTTTCGAATAGATTTGCCTGCAGTTTTTGGAAATTCATAAAATAACGACAATTATTTAACACATGTAGAAGATGAGAAGTGAAATACCTGATCATTGAGAAGTTTGTTCTCTGTAACCTTTTTTGCTTCATTCGTCACTTCTGTTCCTTGGATTTCTAGTTTGCTTTATAAAGAAAATACTTGCATACTTTTGGTGAACTATTTGCACTTGTTTTCCAATATGGATCCTGCTGGAGGTGGCTTGATTTCGTGTAGAAGATGGTACCTGCTAGAGGTGGTGTTGTCGCTAGATGGAACTAATGATGTAGGTTGCGTCATTGCTGGCTAGAGTTGATCGGACAATCCTCAATATTATGTATAATGTCCTACAAGCTCAATAGTACTTTGTGGAACTAAAACTAAGAGCATCTCCAGCCACGCCCTCAACAAGGCCCCCGAGGCGATTTTTCGGCCGCCGGCGCCAAAAAATCGGCCCAGTCACGCCCCCAGGGGCCTTTTTCGCTGGCTCGGGCCGAAATTGGCGCTGGCGGACCCAACCCGAACCCGGCGCGCTGGGGGGGCTCGGGGGCACCGGGCGAATCGTTTTTGGCGCGAAAGCGCCGCGGGCCAGCCACGTCAGCGACACCGCCCGCCTCGTCTTCTCCCGACGCCTCGGTTTCCCGCGGGGAATCAATGGCAAGGCTGCCGCCGGTCAGCTTTGCCATTGATCCCTCACGGGCGGCGCGTTCACGGGGCGGCGCGCCGACGCCTCCCCTCCCTCGGACGCGTACACACGGACGCGGCGCGGCTATATATGGCCTCGCTCGCCTGTGATGAGTGCCACCTCTCCACCTCTCCCGAGCGCCGCCGCCGAGCTCTTCTCCCCCAGCCCTCCCTCTCCCGAGCGCCGCCGACGATCACTTCTCCCCCAGCCACTCCATCTCCCAAGCGCCGCCGCCGATCTCTTCTCCCCAGCCACTCCATCTCCCCGATGGCCGAGCGTTTGCCCGGAAACGAGGCGGCGGCCAACGGCTTCGGCAGCCGTTCGCTCCGCGAACAGGAGTCCTGGCTCCTGTTCCAGGCGAACATCCCGGCGCCGCCGGACATGCGCGCCGGGCCGACGGGCTGGAGGCTCAGCAATGGGGGAGTGCCCATTCCCCCGTTGCCCGACGCCGTGACCAAACCATCCTACTTCGCCGATGAGGTCGAGATCGTGCGCGCCTCCCTCAACGACGCCGAGCTCTCCCTCCCTCAGTACGCCGCCGACAACCATGCGGCTTGGGCGGCGTACTTCGAGCGCCGCCAGCAGCAGCGGCTGGCGTCCACCAACGGGGCGCCGGTGGTCGGCGGCGTGAAGAACAGCGAGGGGCGCCACCTGTGCGGCCGCACACTTGAGAACAGCAAGTATTTTTTGATTAGTTTTTATATGTAATGGCGACTACTCGATTTAAATCCGCGAATATAAGCCCAAGTTTTTCCAAAATTTGGCGTGTTTTAGCCGAACTTTGCGTAAATTTGATACACAATTTTTTTCCCGCGCCTGGGGCCGGCCCTGGGGCCGGCGGCTGGGGGCCAACTCGCCCCAGGCCCATTTTTTTCGCCGGGTCACCCCCAGGCGGCGATTTTAGGCGCCCCCTAGGGGCCAACGGCTGGAGATGCTCGAAGTGGCTTGCCGAATTCGAGCTTAAATTTGTTAGTTAGGCATATTTTGGCAACCCAAATATAAACTTATATATGTGCTATTAATTAGAACAATGGGATTCATGAAAAGAACGGGTGGATATGAACTTTTAGGTGTGCTACAGAGTATTATTATTAATTAAAGAATAGAACAGTTCTTGGAAAAAAAGAGGCGTTGCTTGCAAAGAGCGGTAGTATAGGTTTTAGAGAGTCAATACCTGCCTTGGCTTTGGTTGCCGCTAACGCTGCATAGTGCAAGAACAATTCCAATGGAGATGGTGGCTGTGCTAGAGCATCCCAGTTCTTTTTTACTGATCCGTCAGGTCTAACACCTATGGCTGCTTGTCAGGTCCAACATCCGCATCGAGCAGCAGTGTGTCAGTTCGATGGGAAAAGTCGGTTTTTAGTCCCTCATGGAGGCCATGCAGTTTATGGCGTATGTCTGTGTCCAGGCCGGTGCTTTGTGGACAGACCTTCAAAATTCAGGACATCTTAAAGGAGAAAGGTAGGGTTCTCTTGAGGAAGTTTGGGTGCCTCGGTGTAGCAGGAATTGCTGAGTATATCTTGAAGGAGATCTTTCTTTCTGGTAAAGTATGTTTTATTTATGTAGATGTCCATCTGTACTATAATCTGGTAGTAATAGTTTCATTCTCGGATGCATGTTCTGCTTTCATGTAAGATGTAACATCAGATTGAATTGAAAAGGGAAATAAACATGGCGCTTCATGAACTTCTATACGTTCTACTTGTATACGTTCTACAGGACTAATTAAAAGTACAAAATAGCTATGGAGAAAAAATAAGGACATGCATGCAAAGAGCAGTATAGCTGTGCGTTGGATAGCTTGGGAGAATCAATCAACCTGCCTCTACTTCAGTCGTCGCTAACGCATGCCCGTGGGATCTACCTGGGATGTCTGGCCGATTCCTTCTGCATGGATGTGACGCCGTAGCGGGACAACGACGATCCCTACGGAGAACGCAGCTGGCGGCCGCTGACAGCGCTAGGTTATCACATTTTTTTACTCTGATCAAAGATTTGTTGGCGATCTAATTGGAGCTCAGGCATGATTTTTACGCGGGTCTAGGTACAAACCGCACATGGCGGGGGCACCCGTGGAAAGCATTAATGAAATTTATTGGCTGAGTTTAATTAACGTTAATGACAAATTAGATTCAACGGTTGGATCTTTCTAACTATGGTGGTAATTTTTAGCATATTTATCTATTTTTTGCTAAGCCCGTATATTACTTTATATATATAAATAGATTCCTCTCATTGTCGGTGAAAACTGAAAACCTTTGCGGGCTAACGAATGGGCACGTCGCTGATAACCGCACGAGGGAGAGTGTCCGAGAGGACCACCTGTTGGGGATACACATAACAGGTAAATCCACGAAGGGTCAAAATATCGTAAAGCATGGGGTCCACATAGTAGGCGTGCCCAGATAAATCTCATTCAGACATACTATCCACTCAGACGCGTCGACGTACCATCCACTCAAACGACAGACAACCACTCGGCTGTATGACTCACTCGGGCGTGCAAAGACTAATAGTCAGCAAGGCAGTTGAGACGTCATCTTCGTATTGGAGGTTTCCTAGTGGGCTGATATTATGGCATTGATGCTCTAATTTGTAACATAAGAAGTGAGGGGGTGGCGCACTCTATGTAAGCCACCCCCACCGCCTAGCACGACAGGTTCTCATTCTTCTCCCTCGACTCTCTCGCCATTAGTCTCAGGACTTAGCTCTGGCATGAGGATCTGTTCTCCTCTCTCTCATTGTAATCTCCGGATACATACTCAGATAAAACAAAGCCTCTCCGGAGCAAGATACGTAGGGCTGTTATCTCCACCGCGAGAGGCCCGAACTCGCTAAAACCACCGTGTCACCCATATGCATCTCGATAGATCATGCTCCTTTACCCTGTCCCTTATTGTTGTCGGAACCGTTCCCACGATAGTTGGTGCCCACCGTGGGGCATGGCGTTTATCGAGCCATGATGCAAATGTTTTTCTTTATTCAATGTTTGTCCGCCGATCAACAATCGTCAATGGAGGATCTGATCCAGGATGCTCCGGAAATCACTTCATTCACAGGGGAGTCATGATACTCTTCGTACAGAGGGATCAGGAAGTCCCACTCCATACTATCTTATTCTTTACAAATGATCTTTAATCTAAAAATGGTTGTTTTCGTTCTGTATGTACATGTACTCACGAGAAGGATGGCCGCTCCTTTTTTTCACATCAATAAGAGCGCAGGAACAATAGCAGTGCTACCAAGCAACATTCTGACGAGCGCCATGGAGGCCGAGCTCTTGACATGGCTAGTTTGCTCTCGCCCGTCTTCTTCGTCGTGGACCACCGACACCTCCACTAAGTGAACCTCCACCCCGTTCGGCTTCACTGACCTCTAGCACGTCCATCTGCGCCAGAACCACAACTCCAGCGGTGTTCCCTGTTAGGATGATCTCCACCGTGTGGGCCCAACGGCCCACCGGGCCCTTAGATCCGCGCCCTGATCGGGGGCGCTCAACCCAATATGGTTGACGGGCCCCTGTCACCTACCTGCACTATATATAAAGAGGTGGGTCGGCGGCTCGCAATAAGAGGTTCGTCGCAACACCGTACACCCCACCTAATCCCCTACCGATCTAGGGTTAGTGCAGTGCTGATGGGAAGCGCCGCCACCACTTCGCCCACTACTCTCTGCCATCACCGGCCACCGTCACCATGGACGGCACCGGTGGCTCCTCGAGCCACAAGGAGAAGGTAATGCTTACCACCACTGTTGCCGGAATCCTAGCCTACACAATCGAGAGCATCTATCAATGGTATCAGCCAGAGATTGGTTTAGGATTTTTGGTACAGAAAAGAAAAGCAAATCCCCTCCTCCCCAAAGAACCCTAACAGGGCAGAGAAAAGCAAACAAAAGAACACAAAGTACACCGGAGAAGGCCTTGGGCTGCCGACAAAGTGCGCCGCCACTCGGCCGCGCCTGTTCCTCTCGATCCCCACACGCATCGGCAAGCCGAGGTGCGGGGACGAAGAACCAACCCCACACGGGGCAAAGGGCACCACCACCAAGCCGTTTGACGGCGGCGCGTTCACCCCTTGAGGTGCTCGCGCACGCCGGCAAAGGGGTCAGCGGGGGCGCCGCATCGGAAGGCCGCGGCACCTCTCTGCTCTCTCTCTGTCTCCCGTACAGTAGGATGGTGGATGGGTGAAATGAAGAAAGGGAAGGGGGCTCGCACGGCGCGGCTTGACGCCGTGGCCGGCGCCGGTGTGGCTCTAACCAGCCGCATAGAAAAGCTCCCGTGGCCGTCTTCTGGGGAGCAGACGAGGGCGCCAGCGCGACCCTCTCTCTGCCACAGAAGCATGAACAGAGGAAAAGGATGGGGGAGGGAGAAGAGCTCGGGGGAACGGTGGCTATCAGCCCTCTCCGGCGGCCGGCGGCCGGCGTGGTACGCCACGGCGCAGTCCGGGGAGACGCGGGGTTGAGGAGAGGAACTGGATCGGGGTCGGGGGAACTCGCCCGGATTTGTTCGAGAGAAAATCGTGGGTGACCGTCGGATCGTGATCGATGGCCCGGATTGAAACCCTAACCTGCTGCAGGCCTTGGGCCAGAGAGGAGCTGGGCTGCTGGCCCTGGCGGGCCTTCTAGGCCAAAAGCAGAAGAGGCCAGGCCGGCTCGCGCGGCGCGGCGCTGGGAGCAGGTAGTGGACCGGCTTTTTCCGCTACGGGCCTCGCGCGTCAGGCCGAGGCTGTAGCTGTGCTGCAGTTTTCTTTTTTGTTTTTTTGTCCAGTTTTGGGAAAATTTCATATAGATTTTTTACTCAAATTAATCCAACGAAAATTTGTCTAGAAAATAGAAAAGTCAAAGAAAAGTTTATGTAAAGAATAAAAAGTTCATGAATTTTTATTCATGTTTTCCGCTGCAAATAAAAATAAAGTGCTTTTTTAAAAAGAGAATAGAATTAGAGTAAAAGATTAAATTGTTGCTTCTCTAATGCATTTTTGAACCAACCGGTTAAAATTGCTTAGAGAGAAAAAGAGTACAGAATTGTTTCTAAATAGAATATTGTAAAGTTTCCGCTGCAAAGTAACAATTTTATCCGCCAATTAAATTGGAACCAACGGGAAAATTTAATTGGAAGAACGGTTCTTAGCAATATTTTTCCCCTGTGGGTGAAATAAGATGCAGATAGTTTCCGCTATGACAAAAGAAAGATATTTTTTTTAAGTTAAAATATGGTATTGTTATTTTCTGACTAACGTTGATGATAACAATACTATAATTCTATGAGTCTTATGTTCAAAGCTTAAACTCTGATAAATTTTGTGTCAAAGTGATCAATTTTCAGAGAACAGTTAAAGATGAAGAAATGCCCTTGAACTAGAGAAATGCATATTTCTTGTTTCCGCTGCAATAAAGTTGATGATGATGATTATTTCTTAGCAAAGTTGTTTAATAGAAATACTATCATCACATTGTTTATGAGTTATATGCATTATTTCCATTTCCGCCCAACGGTGATATGGAATTAATGTAGAAGGATGATATTTTATTCTAATTCTGCCCAACGGTGATTTAGAATATAAAAGAAAGCTTTTCAAACTTTGATGTGCATATTTTTTTAACCAGACCAACATGGGTTATTTTTTATGCTCATTATTGTTGATTATTGGCTAAGTTTTCTCAGACTAAAAGTTTTCCATGTTTTCATTCACGAAAGGAAATGGTTGGGTACTTGTGACCCGAAAGATGACCAAGAAAGGTCATAACGTGAGGGAGTATGTTCTCTCTAAAGAATGGCTTCAAAAGAAAAGAGAAAGATCATTTCATTAAGAGTCTTGGTTGACGAATGTCTTTCATGTACTCTCTATGAAGAAGATTTTTCAGTCAACATGATTTGAAATCAAACATGCAACATGCGTGTTTAATTTGACCAACGTCGGATCAAGCACGTGTGTCAAAGAGTGTTTGGATTTATTTCTGAATTTGATGATTGAATATGCTGTCAAACGAGCCAATTCTGGCATTTATGTCCCTTAATTACAGGAAATTACCCGCATAGCGGGAAAAAGATGATTATGATAAAAACCGCATGGCGGGAAAAGTCTGGAAAAATACCTGCATAACTGGGTAAAGTTGACATAGTATTATGTCAGAATCCTGTATGGCGGGAGAAATTTATGCAAAGGACTTATCCTATATGACAGGAGAAAGATATGATGACTCATGTGCGTTTAATGCGTCCCACTCTGGGAGAAAAGTATGGAGTAGCTATTATGCTTTCCTAGTATCGACCGTACACCTTATGTGTAATGATCATTAAGCACTCAATAAATCCAAAGAGAATAAAAGTTACAGACGAACCTAAAGATCAGAATGATATGCAAGTGTGACTTGCAAAAGTACTAATGATCAAGAACTCTGTTGAGTTTCTGGAATGGAATGAGGGAAAAGTACTCCCATGCCAGTTAACAGATAACTTCATTTCGCATGAAGTAGTCAGATGAATGAAATACATAATCAAAGTTTCCTCAATTCACAAGAGTTATGAATGGTTTTCGAAATTGTGGCAGAAAAGTTCTTGCCACATTTCGAGGGGGAGAAGATACCGTGATGAACATTATGCATCTAAAGTGTTCCATTAATGAAGAATGTGATCGTCTGTGGGAGTACGACGGTCATAATAATACCCCTAAAGAAAAGAAATAGTTGTATCCCTAGATTTTTCACAGTTTCGAAAGCAGACTAAGGAATACTAAGACGATGCTTATAAGTGCCATAAAGAAGAAAGTTTTAACAGAATAAACCCAAATAATAGAGTTTAAAGATACCCCATTTTTAGTAAAGATGGAGTAATCTAGGGGAGCATGGTATGAAAATACCTAAGACTCGAATAGATTGTATCTGGGGGAGCATGTTGTATGACTTATACAACACCTGTTGTTAGCTCCATAAAGGAGGAATGAGTAAACATGGATCTTGTGATACAGGTCCTGTAATACCTATTGCTTCTTGGAGATGAAAGACTATAGGATCAATTTGCCTGTTAGTGGCACATCATGATCGACATCATGATCTGAGTTACATCAGATGAAAGTAAAGAACACAAGGGATACTTCTTCAAGAAGTCTTTTGTGGACTAGAGCAAGTCTCTAGACAGTGGCATTTAAAGTTAGAAGAATCAGATGTTTTTTGGGTTAAAGAAAATGAGAAGACAATTGTATTCATGAAAAGTTATAGAACGGGAAATTCATTTCCTAATCCTGTGCATGTGCATGACGTCCTACTTGCTAATGGTGATGTCAATCTACTGCAGCAGGAGAAAAGAAGTTCTTGTTCTCAAAGTTCAAAAGAATGTTCTCAGTAGAGTGACTCTCGTTATAATTATTGAGATTCACCAAGAAAAGAAAAAAAGGGGTATTAGGAGTCTCGCATGAGCATACTTTGAAAAGTCTCTAAAGTATGCATGTGAGAAAACCTACGCCTGTTCTTATAGTAAAGGGTAATGATTTTGGGAACTTTAGTGTTCTAAGAGTCAATGTGAAATAGACCAAATGAATATGGTACCATATGTCTCAGCTGTTGGAAGCTTTGTGAATGCAAAAGTGTAACATTACCGTGACATAGTTCGCATATCCGGGTTGTTTTGGCAATGTCCAGTACATATTTAAATTGATGGAATGGAGTCAAAGATATCGGCCTCATGCTGAAAAAAACAAGTGCTCTCAAAAGGTTGTGAGTACAAAGATAAAAACTTGTAAAATGTACAGCGAAATCCACAATTGTCGTTGACCTTCACATTAGGAGTTTTTGTGTGGAAGAACTCTATAGAATCAATCATTTATCATCAATGTGATGCAAATATAAAGTATATCATGATATGAGGCTGAGGGACATGCAAAATCGTTATGGAAACCTGTACCCGGAGTTGATAATGGTTGACAGCGCGATAACCATTTAGGTAATTCACTCCTATGACAACGAGTCAAGTGTGGTGCCAAACACATTGACACAAAGTTGTACGTTGTTAAGGAGAAAAGTCCGGAATTATGTTGAAATGCTTGGAGCATAAAAGAAACAAACAAGTTTTTGCAGATCTACTTATTAAAGGCTTACCGCCCAGTGTGTTTGGAGAACACACAGTCGATATGGGTTTTATGGTATAGTCTAAAATTTCCGGACAATAAAAGGGCCCAAGGTTAAAGAATTTGTTTCAAAACTGAGAGGTACGTTGTGGCTGTCTGATTCTATCGGCAATTGAGCTGTGACGATGAAACATGTTCTATGTACTGATCTGTTATCAAACGAGTAAAGTAAAAGTATAAGGTCAAAAGTAAAAGTTGAGATCAAGGGGGAGAATGTTAGGATGATCTCCACCGTGTGGGCACAACGGACCACCGGGCCCTTAGATCCGCGCCCTGATCGGGGGCGCTCAACCCACTATGGTTGATGGGCCCCTGTCACCTGCACTATATATAAAGAGGTGGGGTCAGCGGCTCGCAATACGAGGTTCGTCGCAACGCCGTACACCCCACCTAATCCCCTACCGATCTAGGGTTAGTGCAGTGCTGATGGGAAGCGCCACCACCAATTCGCCCACTACTCTCTGCCATCACCGGCCACCGTCACCATGGCCGGCACCGGTGGCTCCTCGAGCCACAAGGAGAAGGTAATGCCTACCATGTTCGCAATAAGCCATGCTCGCAGGCGGTGGCGACCGGTGTGAGCGCTTCCAGATCGAGTCTGTGGCAGACGTGGACGCGTGTGTGCCATCGGGCCGGTTGGTGATGGCCGAGTCGTCCGCGAGAAGCTGGCAATGAGCAGCAGCGTCAGGCATGCAGTAGTTGGGCAGCCGTGTAGTGCGGACGTATGGATGTGCATGTTGTTAGTTAGTTAGCTAGCTGGGTGGACAGCCCGGTCGTGTGGCCGTTGTGGGAATAGCTGATGGATTAGTGGGCATGCGTGTACGTGGTGGCGCCGAGTTGTGTGGCTGGCTCGTGTGTGTGTGTGCCGGAGCTAGTTTGGGTATAAAAAGCCCCCTCCTGTACTGTTTGTAGTTGGTCCGGTGAAGCTCCCAGCCGTGATGTAGCCTGTGTGCTGAATATAAAGGAGGCGTTTGGGCGCTGGGGCATTGGTCGCCTGGAAAAAAGTGTGCTCCTTCTTCCACCTGTGTCCGGCGTGAGAGAGAGAGAGAGAGCGGCAACAACAATTGGTATCATGAGCTTGGTGTCTTGGGCGTGCTTGCCGTGCCGGAGGCGTGGCAGCGATGGCGGCGCTCGCCGGCAGCTGCGCGACGGAGCTCCGGGCCGTGTGTCGGCCCATGGAGGTGGGTGGCGCTGTGGCTGTCATGGCGCATGGCGGAGGCGGCGGGCGGTGACGTCGTACGTGCGGCGACCGCGGAGGCCGCCGAGGCGCTGCGTGGTGGCGCGGCGGCGCAGCACTGCATGGGGGCATGGAGGCCGCAGCGGTGCAGGGCAATAAGCCGCGGCGGCGAGCTGGGCACGACCGGTGCGTGTTATGGGTGCGCACTGGACGCGTCCGGCGCGTCGGGACCGCGGGCGAACAGTGAGCGCACTGGGGTGGTCGGGCTCGTCGGGCGCGTCGGATGCGCGCGGGGCGTGCGGGACGCACTGGTGTGGTCGGGCTCGCCGGGCACGTCGAGTGCGCGCGGGACGCACTGGGGCGGTCGGGCGCGTCGGGTGCGCGCGGGACATGCGGGGCGTCGAGGGACGTCGGGCGTGTGTCGCCGGCGGAGGAGGAGCTCGGCGTGTGTCGCCGGAGTCGTGATGGAGCACGGTGCGACCGGCGTCGTTGCGCCAGGTCCGGTCCGCGGGCTGGGTCACACTCATGACGACGACAACAACGGAAGCTGCAATAACTCTGATGATGGCGAGGTCATGGCTTAGGTGGTGAGTGTTGGCAATAAGCCATGCTCGCAGGCGGTGGCGACCGGTGTGAGCGCTTCTAGATCGAGTCTGTGGCAGACGTGGACGCGTGTGTGCCATCGGGCCGGTTGGTGATGGCCGAGTCGTCCGCGAGAAGCTGGCAATGAGCAGCAGCGTCAGGCATGCAGTAGTTGGGCAGTCGTGAAGTGCGGACGTATGGATGTGCATGTTGTTAGTTAGTTAGCTAGCTGGGTGGACAGCCCGGTCGTGTGGCCGTTGTGGGAATAGCTGATGGATTAGTGGGCATGCGTGTACGTGGTGGCGCCGAGTTGTGTGGCTGGCTCGTGCGTGTGCCGGAGCTAGTTTGGGTATAAAAAGCCCCCTCATGTACTGTTTGTAGTTGGGCCAGTGAAGCTCCCATCCGTGATGTAGCCTGTGTGCTGAATATAAAGGAGGCGTTTGGGTGCCAGGGCGTTGGTCGCTTGAAAAAAAGTGTGCTCCTTCTTCCACCTCCGTCCGGTGTGAGAGAGAGAGCGGCAACAACATATCACCACTGTTGCCGAAATCCTAGCCTACACGATCCAGAGCATCTATCACGCTACACTCCTCACTTTCTGCCGCACGGAGACACAAGCCTGGACAGCAACGTGGAGCCCCTTGGACCTGTCGTTCGCTCGACAGTGATCTCCACGGTAGAGGCGCACCTCCCGCCAGCGTCGCAAGCGTGCTGCATTCCTCCTTCATCAGCTTCTCCAGTGTGGTCACTGCGGAGTGCTGTGTTGTAAAAACTATTTGTTTTACTTTTCTCCTGCTTAATATATAGGCAGTGACCTGCCAGTTCCTAAAAAAAAATAGGAAGCCCGTCGGTCCTCCGGCCGCGGCGATTCTTCCCTCCGTCGTCGGCTGCTGGCCATGGTGTTCTTTTTTCCTTGAACCACGCAAGGTGAGTGGGCCGCGTCCTCCTTGTCTGTGCATCCATGTAAATGCGCCCCGTGCAGGAAATGGAAGGATGTCTTCAACGCCGGATTAATTAGCTGCATCATGCTCCATCTTCACAATTAATCTGGCGTTAGTCCATGTTTTCGGGAGCTACTTCCGCCAGCCTCCAGCGCACATCCAACTCGGGTTGACTTCCAGCCGGCCCAGCTGCCCTCCTACTCGGAGCAGGTACTCTTGTACACTAGGACAGGCAGAAGCCTACACTCGAACAGGTATGGCTCTATTTACTCAGGCAGGTATGCCTCTGACTTACTCGGGCGGATTCGTTCATTCGGATAGATGCTACACTCGGGCATGCCTCGTTTACTTGGACACGTCCAGGTTCATTCAGATACATTTTTCATGAAATCTGCATTCAAACGACTAACGTGCAGGCATTCGATCGTTCGTGTATTCCCACTCACGCGGATGCTTCTTCAGTGACATGCTCGACTTGGCCGTTCCGTACGTCGTCGTCGGTTGGACACATCCACAACAGCTCATCCCTCATGTAACGTTTGCCCGGCAGCAACTCTCATCTAGTCGGAGGCTCGATGGTGGCTTGTGCACTCGGAGCGCAGGCCCGATGCGACACAGGCGTCGAGGCCGGCCATGTCCCGCACATGGCGATGCCTCCCTCTGGTCAGCTACTAGATGGTGTTCACTCGGACAGATTTACTCGGTCGTTCACTTGGTCGGGAGATTTACACCAACGGCATTCGCTCCGTTCAACATCCACTCAGACGGTCCGCCGGCACTCGGCTGCCCACATGTCATCATCACCTGGATGTCCACGACTTTATCAACCTGTCTGACTCAGCCGCATTGTGCATCGCCACTCGGTTGGACATGTCCTCGTCACTCGGCTGCCCTACGTGTTGTCACTCGGCTGGGCACGTCTTCATCAACTTGCCAGACTCGGCCACCCGAACGTCGCCACTCAGCTGGACGTGTCTTCAGCATCTGGCCGCCCCCGCGCATCGCCACCCGGTCGGGCTAGGCCTCACCCAGAATTTCCGTGGTGAATCGATCCGATCGATTGCCCATATTTCCTTTCCGAAAAGACGTCTGTCAGTCCGACTGACCACCCTCCGCGGGGAGCCGTGCACTCGGACACGTAAAACACCTGACTGAAGTCAGATTCAGGATCGCTATGAGATGAGCTTGACGCCCTTCCACGGGTTAACTTGTCCCTTCTTCTAGGCTCCAAGGCGCCAATCTCATAAACATGGAATCGGAGATGATGTGTTGGGGTTCCCCAAGGATAAAGGGTGGCCTCTCTACGGAGAGTCAGTCCACGCGCTAACCTTGCCACTCGGGTTTCATGGCACATCCGCATTGGACCACTAGTCTATCTCCTCCAGGAGACATACAAGTGCCACCAAGTTTTTCCTCGCGGTCAACATACCCCGACCAGTCGGGAAGCACGTCCACTTAGACAAATACCCCTTTCATGCAAAAGGGTGAAAACGACGCTCCTCTACGGATACACTTGGCCCTTCTTCTCGGCCCCAAGGCGTCAGTCTCATAAACTTGGACTCAGAAATGTCCTGCGCTAGCATTCCCCCGGGACAAAGAGTGGCATCTCTCCGAAGAGTCAGACCACGGGCCGGCGTCGTCACTCAGGTTTTTCTCGCATGTCCACAATCGGACCTCAAGTCTATCTCTTATGAGAGACATATGAATGCCACCAAGTTTTGCTCGGCAATTAACAACATCCGATCATTCGGAGAACCTTTTAGTCCTCACCACTCGGTCGCCCCGCGCGTCGCCATCGATTGGACACATCATCAACACTCGTCCGCCCCGCACGTCGCCAGTCGATGAGACACATCTACATCGATCGGCCGCCCCGCGCATCGCCATCAGTTGAACACATCCTCACCACTCGGCCGCCCCGCGTGTCGCCACTCAGTGAGACATCTTCACCACTCGGCCACTCGTGCGTCATTAGACAGCTAAGTCATTATGCATGCACTACATTCTGTTATTTCCGCTTTCCCGAGTACCCTGTAATTCACACATCACGTTCACTCGGAGGCCACGCCCCCGAGTGTACCTCTACGCTCTGTTGCTTATTTTCACATACTTGCTTGGTACTGGTTATTTGACTCTCGATTCCTACTTACATTTTAACGCATATGTCATTCACGAATACCATGTGTTCTTCATTTCGAGTTTGCATCGGTCCTCAGGGGCTGCAACTCAGTCGGAACATTTCACTACCGTTTTACTTGAGTTCGGCGCTCGAACACATCAAGTTTGATCAATTCCTTCACTTTTCTAGACTCTTGTTGGTTCTGAACCAGCAAGCCCCTTGCACACCCAGCGGGTTTCTATGGGTGTTACTTACACAAATTATTTCAGCACACATCAAATTTCCTCGAGAAATTATTACGTTGCATTGTGCTCTTTTTTATACACAAGTTACGCGACCACTCGACGCCTGTCGGCGTCCTGGGAACGGGGGGGGGGGGGGCCCGGACTTGCCTGCATTCGGCCCAAGGCGTGGCTCCACCAATGGCCTGGTACGGCCCATCTTCATCAGCAACTACTCAAGACCATCGCGAGGGGCCGAGCCTCGCGCGGCGGACGACACAAGACCTCCTCAGGGGCAGCCTCGTTAGGCTGGCTCCCGAGGAGTGGAGATATCAATGCAAGTAGCACCTCATGAGGTGCGCGTGACGTGAGCCATGATGACCAAAGCCAGGCAGGCGCCAGCGGGCGCAGAGTACCAGTCGCCTCTTTGGTGTTAAAGGGGCAAGCGCAGGTGAGGAGTCCCGAGGCATCAGGCAAAGGTTTCCATATCGGTGCAACGAGACCAAGACCAGCAGGACGACAGGTCACTGCGGAGCCCACGACAGCGTCACCACGAGAACCTTTGGCAGGCAAAGACCAACTTTTGTCAGATAGCTTGTACTAGTTGTCTCCCTTCAAAATTGGCCATTGTGGGATCCCTTCCTGCCTAGCTTTTGGGAAGAGGATCCCTTCCCACCTTTTCTCAGATAGCTTGTACTAGTTGTCTCCCTTTAGTAGGACTAGCCACCACCCTAGCAGTGGGACGGATCATCGAGATCATCCTTTCACACACAAGCTCACCGAGCTCAAGAACACCTCTCCTGAGGAGGCTGTTTGTCCTTTGAACTTGTTCATCCTCAGCCTACAAGGCAATCGATCACACCACACTGGAGTAGGGTATTACACCGCAACGGTGGCCCGAACGAGTATAAACTCTCATGTCTCTTGTTCTTTGGGTTCATCAGGCTAGGCCTTGAGACCGTTGCGAGAGCGAGCTAGGGAGAGAGAGATCTTCATGCGCAGCCCAGTGTTCGAACCTGAAGGGATAGCCCGAACCTGTAATCTGACATTTGGCACGCCAGGTAGGGGTGCGCTGAAGCCTTTCTTCCGTCGATCCACGTTCCACCGCTCCACCGCATCCATGGCCGACGCCCGCAAAGCCCATACAGAGCGTCGGGCCGCTCTGGCTGCCCGCGTTGCTCAGACGGCACCCGTTGGCAGACCTCCCCGCTGTTCGCCATCAACTGCTGCCAACGCTGCCACCAGCCCGGCCGGGAACGAGCAACAAGCTTCATCGCTGCATCCTTCCGTGCGGCGGGATGGAGGCACCGCCACCCCGTCGTTGACTCTGGCTGGATCGTCGTCCCACGCTCGTCGTGCGCCCACGGACGCGGGTCGCGCTGCTCATGGCACGCGAGCTCCTGTGCTACCGCCCAGGTGACGTAGCCCACGGACTGCCTCCACCACCTCCGCATCAAGACGACGCCCTCGCACCAAGACGCGCAGCCCCGCGGCGTGACCCGCCGCGCAGGGCGCTGACGCACGAAGAAGGAAGCTGCCGAGAAGTCCCCCGGCCACAAGAAAACGCTCCTGCGCTCCCAGCACCACTGCGTCAAGACCGCCTGCCACCTACAGCGGCGGCGCGTGGATATAAGGATCAGGCTCCACCTCCACGACGGGCTCTGGTGACCACAGCAGGCTGCGGTGCCTTCACTCCTGAATTGCGCAGCGTTGTCTGGCCCGGCAAGTTCAAGCCAGTCCTGCCTCCGTGCTACGATGGCACCCCTGACCCCGCGGAGTTCTTGTAGCTCTATGAGGTAAACATCGAGGCGGCCAACGGTGACGAGAAGGTCATGGCGAATTGGTTTCCCATAGCCCTCAAGGATGACGCGCGCTCGTGGCTCCTGAACCTGCCCGTGGGATCGATCTCCTCCTGGGGCGAGATGCGCGAGCGCTTCGTCGCCAACTTCCAGGGCACTCACGACCGCCCGCTGGCCGCAGGCGACCTGCAGCGCATCAAGCAGCAGCCAGGCGAAACCCTGCAGAAGTACATCCAGCGCTTCAACAGCGTTCGCCTCAAGATCCCCAAGGTGACGGACGAGGCCATCATCTCCGCGTTCTCCAATGGCGTCTGCGACGTCAAGATGAAGGAGGAGCTCGCCATCCACTAGGAGCTATGCACGGCCCTGGAGATGTTCGACATGGCGACCAAGTGCGCGAGGGCTGAGGAAGGGCGCCTTTCCCTCCTCGAGCTCCCAGCTGCCGACCAGGAGGACAAGAAGGCCAAGATCAAGGACGTGAAGCGCAAGGGGGCTGCCGTGCTCGCGGTAGAGCCAGAGATGAAGCGCGGCCGTGACCATCCCGAGTCATCCAAGGCCAGGCGCCCATTTTGCGCCTTCCATAAGGTTCACAGCCACAACACCAGCGACTGTCAAGAGCTCAGGGCCATCCGCGATGGGCGCTTCGGTCGACGCCCCAAGCGCAACGACCAAGGCTACGGCCGAGGAGGAGGACGAAGTGGGGGACGCTAGGACGACCGCAGCCCCCGCCAGGAGTGGCGCGATCGGCCTCGTGAGGACCGCTGGCAGGATCCGCCTCGCAAGGGCGCCTGGGGAGACCAATCTCATGAGGACCGTCCTCAGGGCAACGCAGGGCTCCCTCCGCTCCCGCCACCACCAAGGAGGAATGACGGCCATCATCAAGACGAAGGGGCTGGGGGCTTCCAGGAGCCGCACGTCATCACCTATATCATGGGTGGCGCCCACGCCCCAGCCTCTTAGGTTATCTTCAAGCAGTTTGCTCGTGAGGTGAACACAGACCTTCCTAGGTTCGAGGCCACGTGCCTTCTCAGGTGGTCCAAGTGCGCCATCACCTTCAGCTCGTCAGACCAGCTCAAGTGCGAGGCAACCACCGGCACCCTCCCGATGCTCTGCTCACCCGTCATCAGCAACGTCCAAGTCTCCAAGACCCTCATCGATGGCGGTACAGGGCTCAACATCCTGTCCGTCAAGACATTCGACGGCCTCCAAGTGTCGTACCATCAGCTGCAGCCTACCAAGCCCTTCTTAGGAGTGACCGACGGCTCCACCACCCGATAGGGCAGGTCCGCCTCCTGTCACATTCGGCCAGCATGACAACTACCGCACCGAGCTCATCGACTTCGACATCACCCACATCCACCTGCCGTACAACGCCATCCTTGGGTATTCAGCCTTGGCCAACTTTATGGCAGTGACCCACCATGGCTACAACGTCCTCAAGATTCCAGGGAGCGGCGGCATCATCACGGTCCCCTGTGAAGAAAGAGATGTGGTGTGCTCCCTCAAGCGCGCTTACCAAGCTGCAGCGGCTGAAGACCCCGACAACGAAGGCACCCTGTACCCTCCTGAGGCCATCCCCAAGAAGAAGAAGCAGCTACTCCACCCAGGGCCTCAGGAGAGCAGCGTTTCTAGCGGCACCGCTTCAGGACCTACGCCCGCAGCTGGGGCGCCTCCCTCCCTCGCAAAGGAAGGCGCGCTCGGCGCCCTCCTCAGGCTGGGCTCGGGGGCTCTCTTTTGGAGGGCCTCAGACCTAGCCAACGTCACGAGGGAGGCGCTCGGGCACCATGTGTGGGCGTGCTTCACCGCACGTTTTCCCTCAAGAGGGCACAAGGCATGTACCATACGTGGCGATCGCCGCCCACCGCCCAGCGCGGCCCCCCATCCTGGCGGGGACGGCGGGCTGCGCGTCTGCGTCGACATTCCAGGGCTCAATAGGGCCGCATCTCAGGGGCGTTTCTAGCCTTCTCGCGTTGGACGGTGCGAGGGTCCACCTCACAGCTATGTTCGCATGCCATTCGGCTTGCCGAACGCGGCTGTCACCTTCCAGTGCCGCTTGAGGAGTATTCTGGCGGCTTTGGAGGCCACGCATCACGCCGTCCTGGCAGAGATGGCGACAGTTCTTCAGGAGCCACCTGGGCCTACGGAGCCTCCTGAGGCTCGGGCCCTAGCGGCTCATGAGGAGCAGCTTCTCCAGCACGCATCTTCAGCTACCCCAACATCACTCTACGGTACCAGGTGACTCTTTCCAGTTCATTCAGTTGGGGGCGCCCCTCGGGCAACATTATCCCCAAGTCGCACGGGCCTGTCCCCACGACGTGTATCCTTTAGCATCTTTAGCTTACTCTGTTGGGAGCGCCCCTCGGGCTGCATCATCCCCAGGCTGCTCGGGTCCGTCCCAGTGGCATGTATCATTCTTGCATCTATCTAAGCTAATCTTCCTCATTGCTTGAGTTATTTCATGATTATCACCCGTTTACCTGTTGCCCCTGGCGGCCACCCGCGTTGCTGGCCGGCCTCCTGCTCATCCCGCAACGGGGGCTACACATGCTGGCACGGCGCTTGTGCTTGGGTACGTCCCTGCAATGCTGACAAACCTGAGTGGTCGAGCTCTGGCTCACGGCATGCCCCGCGCATGTCACCTCACCAAGCCCTCAGTGCCTCATCTTCTTGTGGAACGACCAGTGGAAGGCCAGCAAGCACGGCTGCAATCTGTATTCCTCCCTCACGCTAACCCATAGGAATCTTCGGAGGCTAACAACAGGCGGCACCGCAGGCTCATTCTTCTTTCACACAGTTTGCTTGTGCATTAAAAGGGGGGCTCCTGAGCATCGCGTCTCAGGAGCTCCTACTGACTCTCCAGCCCTCACCCCTCGCCTTGGCCACGATATCTCGACATGGCATACCAGCGGCGGCTGAGCTCTCTCTAGGGTCGGGACCCGAGGACGCAGAGCACCTAGAAGAGCATGAAAAAGGGACGGAGGCCAGCGCGAGCCTAACCCAAGCGTCTCACAGCTGCTGACGCACGGATAGGACGCTGCACACGGAAGCCGACCGAGGGTCACTAAGATAAGTCTCGCACTCAAGCCAGCCCAGCGTTGTAACACTGGATTTCCACCTCTTGCAGCCATGCTAAAGGGGACCTCTTGAGCATCGCGCATCAGGAGCTCACACCGGACCTCGGGCTGCTCACCTCCTGGACTTGACCATGGCATCCTGACCTGGCATACCAGCGACGGCTGCAACCTTCCTAGGGACTGGGACCTGTCGGCGCAGAGCACTAAGCTACCGCGAGGTTGGAAAGGGGTGATCAAGCCTAAGCAAGACAAGCAATCATAAATTTTCATAATAAGGACGATGTTCACACAAAAGGCACTACACATCCTTTACACACCCCCACGGGGTTCACCTCGATTGCTCGCATGGAACAAAAGAAGAAGGTTCCTAGAAGCCGCATCTACACGCGTCGCCGCCGATGCCATCATCAACGGTGGGCCACAGGAGGCCGACGCCAACCCCATCCAGATCAACGGCGGCGGCGGGCGGACGCCGTTCCCGCGCTCCGGGCACGACGACAGCTCGGGGGCACATAGCTGTCGTTGCTCGTCTCCGGAGTCTCGTCGGGCTCGGGGGAATCGCTGGACTCCCATGCGCCATCGCTGCTGCTGGAGGAACTGCCCGCAGGACCAAGGGCGGGGCCAGCTCCTGTCACTGCGCCGTCCCGGCGACCCCCTCCAGGGTAGCACTCCAGGCGACGGCCCTCCTTGTCGAAGACCTTGAAAAACAACGTGGAGGCGTCGTCGTACTCGAAGTGGGTGGCGAGGGTGCCCCCCGCGCGGCAGGCGCGGCCGACCTCGCCCCATCCGCGGGTCATGAAGATCTTGCCCGGGGAAACGACCTCGACTTCTGCTCCCATCGCTGGGGTGTCACACTCGGCATGCTGCAGCTACAGCTCGAGTGGCCCCCTCGGCGGCATCTCTTCAACGAAGAATTGCGGGAATCGGATCCATGAGCGCGGTCGCATTGCCGCCCACACCACGAGTTCACGCGAGGAGCCCTCGGCGTGAGCTCGTGGGGTAGCGGCGCACCGCCACCGCATAGCCATCGCGCCGAAGGCGCGAGCGATACAGGCCGCTGCCTCCCCCTCCAGAGCCTTGCGCCTGGGCGTACAGGGGCAGCGGGTAGCCGGGGGGAGGCCGCTCATGCCAAGGCCTCGTCACCTCCGGCCTCACGACGACGTCGCGAGGGCGGGCCAGCCTCTTCTTCGGTGGGAGTGGCCCTAGCTCTTTGCGGGGGGGCTTTCCCCTTCTCAGTGGCGGAGAATCTCCGTATCGGTGCCATAAGAGCCACAACAAGGAGGAAGAAGAAGCAGATGGAATGGAGGAAGAGATGAGTGATGGGGGCTTCGCCCTCCTCCTCATTTATAGCCAGAAGTAGGCCAACCGCCGGCCTCCATGATCGCATGTAATGATGGTTTTTCTTCTGCATGCAGCAGGGTCTCGTCAAGTCGGAAAGTTGCCGAGGCAGCATGGGGAAGCAGAGGCGCCCATGTCCCGTCAGTCGTGCTACCTCTTTAGCATGCGTTGGTTTTCCCTTGAAGAGGAAAGGGTGATGCAACAAAGTAGCGTAAGTATTTCCCTCAGTTTTCGAGAACCAAGGTATCAATCCAGTAGGAGACAACGCACAAGTCACCTAGTACCTGCACAAACAATCAAGAACCTTGCAACCAACGCGATAAAGGGGTTGTCAATCCCTTCACGGCCACTCACAAAAGTGAGATCTAATAAAGATAGTAAAGTAAATATGTTTGGTATTTTTGTTGTATAGATTGAAAAGTAAATATTGCAAAATAGTAAACGAGATGCAATGTAAATAAAAGAGATGCAATATAACATGAAAGATACCCGGGGGCCATAGGTCTCACTAGTGGCTTCTCTCAAGATAGCATGTATTACAGTGGGTGAGCAAATTACTACCAAGCAATTGATAGAAGAGCGCATAGTTATGAAGACATCTAATGCAATGATCATGAATATAGGCATCCCGTCCATGTCAAGTAGACCGAAATGATTCTGCATCTACTACTATTACTCCACACATCGACCGCTGTCTAGCATGCATCGATCTAGAGTATTAAGTTCATAAGAACAGAGTAACGCATTAGGCAAGATGACATGATGTAGAGGGATAAACTCAAGCAATATGATATAAACCCCATCTTTTATCCTCGATGGCAAGAATACAATACGTGCCTTGCTGCCCCTACTCTAACTGGGAAAGGACACCGCAACATTGAACCCAAAGCTAAGCACTTCTCCCATTGCAAGAAAGATCAATCTAGTAGGACAAACTAAACCAATAATTCGAAGAGACTTGCAAATATATAAAATCATGCATATAAGAATTCAGAGAAGAACGAAATAATATTCATAGATAATCAAGTTCATAAATTCACAATTCATTGGATCTTGGCAAACACACCGCAAAAGAGTATTACATCGAATAGAACTCCAAGAACATCGAGGAGAACTTTGTATTGAGGATCAAAGATAGAGAAGAAGCCATCTAGCTAATAACTATGGACCCGAAGGTCTGTGGTAAACTACTAACGCTTCATCAGAGAGGCTATGGTGTTGATGTAGAAGCCCTCCGTGATCGATTCCCCTTCCCGCAGATCGCCGAAAAAGGCCCCAAGATGGGATCTCACGGGTACAGAAGGTTGCGGTGGTGGAAAAGTGGTTTCGTGGCTCCCCCCTGATGTTTTTAGGGTATAAGAGTCTATATAGTTGAAAGAAGTACGTCGGTGGAGCTACGAGGGGCCCACGAGGGTGGGGGCGCGCCTACCCCCCTGGGCGCACCCTCCTGCCTCGTGGCCGCCTCATGGCGTTCCAGACTTCAATTCCAGGTCTTCTGGTTTGCTTTCGGTCCAAGAAAGATCATCACGAAGGTTTCATTCCATTTGGATTCCATTTGATATTCCTTTTCTACGAAACACTAAAATAGGCACAGAAAAAACAAAAACTGGCACTGGGCCTCCGGTTAATAGGCTGGTCCCAAAAATAATAGAAAAGAGCATATTAAAGCCCATTAAACATCCAAAACAGATATTATAATCGCATGGAACAATAAAAAATTATAGATACGCTGGAGACGTATCAAGCATCCCCAAGCTTAATTCCTACTCGTCCACGAGTAGGTAAATGATAAAAACAGAATTTTTGATGTGGAATGCTACCTAACATAATTATCAATGTAATTTTCTTTATTGTGGCATGAATGTTCAGATCCCAAAGATTCAAGATAAAAGTTTAATATTGACATAAAAATAATAATACTTCAAGCATACTAACAAAGTAATCATGTCTTCTCAAAATAACTCGGCCAAAGAAAGTTCATCCCTAAAAAATCATATATTTTGGTTATGCTCCATCTTTGTCACACAAAATGCTCAAATCATGCACAACCCCGATGACAAGCCAAGCAATTGTTTCATACTTTAGTATTCTAAAAAAATTTCAACTTTCACGCAATACATGAGCGCGAGCCATGGACATAGCACTATAGGTGGAATAGAATGGTGGTTGTGGAGAGGACAAAAAGGAGGAAGATGGTCTCACATCAACTAGGCGTATCAATGGGCTATGGAGATGCCCATCAATAGATATCAATGTGAGTGAGTAGGGATTGCCATGCAACGGATGCACTAGAGCTATAAGTATATGAACGCTCAACAAAAGAAACTAAGTGGGTGTGCATCCAACTCGCTTGCTCACGAAGACCTAGGACATTTTGAGGAAGCCCATCATTGGAATATACAAGCCAAGTTCTATAATGAAAAATTCCCACTAGTATATGGAAGTGACCAAATAAGAAACTCTCCATCATGAAGATCATCGTGCTATTTTGAAGCACAAGTGTGGAAAAAGGAGGAAGATGGTCTCACATCAATATAATAGCATGTAACAATCAAAAATTATAGATACGTCGGAGACGTATCAAGCATCCCCAAGCTTAATTCTTGCTCGTCCTCGAGTAGGTAAATGATAAAAACAGAATTTTTGATGTGCAATGCTACCTAACATATTTATCCATGTAATTTTCTTTATTGTGGCATGAATATTCAGATCCATAAGATTAAAAACAAAAATTTATTATTGACATAAAAACAATAATACTTCAAGCATACTAATAAAGCAATCATGTCTTCTCAAAATAACATGGCCAAAGAAAGTTATCCCTAAAAAATCATATAGTCTGGCTATGCTCCATCTAAATCACACAAAATATTCAAATCATGCACAACCCCGATGACAAGCGAAGCAATTGTTTCATACTTTTGATGTTCTCAAACTTTTCCAACTTTCACGCAATACATGAGCGTGAGCCATGGACATAGCACTATAGGTGGAATAGAATATGGTGGTTGTGGAGAACACAAAAAGAGGAAGATAGTCTCACAAAAACTAGGCGTATCAACGGGCTATGGAGATGCCCATCAATAGATATCAATGTGAGTGAGTAGGGATTGCCATGCAATGGATGCACTAGAGCTATAAATATATGAAAGCTCAACAAAAGAAACTAAGTGGGTGTGCATCCAACTTGCTTGCTCACGAAGACCTAGGGCATTTTTCGGAAGCCCATCGTTGGAATGTACAAGCCAAGTTCTATAATGAAAAATTCCCACTAGTAAATGAAAGTGACAAAATAAGAGACTCTCTATCATGAAGATGGTGGCTTTGCCACAAATACGATGTCAACTACATGATCATGCAAGGCAATATGACAATGATGGAGCGTGTCATAATAAACGGAACGGTGGAAATTTACATGGCAATATATCTCGGAATGGCTATGGAAATGCCATAATAGGTAGGTATGGTGGCTGTTTTGAGGAAGGTAAATGGTGGTTTTATGGTACCGACGAAAGTTGTGCGGTACTAGAGAGGCTAGCAATGGTGGAAGGGTAAGAGTGCGTATAATCCATGGACTCAACATTAGTCATAAAGAACTCACATACTTATTGCAAAAATCTACAAGTCATCAAAAACCAAGCACTACGCGCATGCTCCTAGGGGGATAGATTGGTAGGAAAAGACCATCGCTCGTCCCCGACCGCCACTCATAAGGAAGACAATCAAAGAAACACCTCATGCTTCAAATTTGTTACACAATGGTTACCATACGTGCATGCTACGGGACTTGCAAAACTCAACACAAGTATTTATAAAATTCACAATTAATTCACTAGCATGACTCTAATATCACCATCCTCATGTCTCAAAACAATCATCAAGCATCAAACTTCTCATAGCATTCAACGCACTTTTTATGAAAGTTTTTATTATACCCATCTTGGATGCCCATCATATTAGGACTAATTTTATAGCCAAAGCAAATTACCATGACGTTTTAAAAGACTCTCAAAATAATATAAGTGAATCATGAGAGATCAATAATTTCTATAAAATAAAACCACCACCGTGCTCTAAAAAGATATAAGTGAAGCACTAGAGCAAAATTATCTAGCTCAAAAGATATAAGTGAAGCACATAGAGTATTCTAATAATTCTGATTCATGCGTGTTTCTCCCAAAAGGTGTGTACGGAAAGGATGATTGTGGTAAACTAAAAAGCAAAGACTCAAATCATATAAGACGCTCCAGGCTAAACACATATCATGTGGTGAATAAAAATATAGCCTCAAGTTAAGTTACCGATGGATGAAGACGAAAGAGGGGATGCCTTCCAGGGCATCCCCAAGCTAAGGCTTTTGGTTGTCCTTGAATTTTACCTTGGGGTGCCTTGGGCATCCCCAAGCTTAGTCTCTTGCCACTCCTTATTCCAAATCCATCAAATCTTTACCCAAAAACTTGAAAACTTCACAACACAAAACTCAACAGAAAATCTGATGAGCTCCGTTAGTATAAGAAAATAAACAACTACTTTAATGTACTGTGATGGACTCATTATTTATTTATATTGGTGCGAGACCTACTGTATTCCAACTTCTCTATGGTTCATACCCCAAGATACTACTCATAGATTCATCAAAATAAGGAAACAACACATGAAAAACAGAACAGTCTGTAACAATCTGACTAAATCGAATACTTATGGAACTCCAAAAATTCTGAAATAAATTGGTGGACTTGAGGAATTTGCCTATTAATCATCTGAAAAAAGAATCAACCTAAAAGCACTCTCCACTAAAAAATGGCAGCTAATCTCGTGAGCGCCAAAGTTTCTGTTTTTTACAGCAAGATCACAAAGACTTCACCCAAGTCTTCCCAAAGGTTCTACTTGGGACAAAAACTAATTAAAACATAAAACCACATCTAAGCAGAGGCAAGATGAATTATTTATTACTAAACAGGAACAAAAAGTAAAGAACAAAAATAAAATTGGGTTGCCTCCCAACAAGCGCTATCGTTTAACGCCCCTAGCTAGGCATAAAAGCAAGAATAGATCTAGGTATTGCCATCTTTGGTATGCAATCCATAAGTGGCTCTCATAATAGATTCATAAGGAAATTTAATTTTATTCCTAGGAAAGTTTTCCATGCCTTTCCTTAAGGGAAATTGGAATCTAATATTTCCTTCTTTCATGTCAATAATTGCACCAATCGTTCTAAGGAAAGGTCTACCAAGAATAATAGGACATGTAGGATTGCAATCTATATCAAGAACAATGAAATCTATGGGCACATAATTCCTATTTGCAACAATAAGAACATCATTAATCCTTCCCATAGGTTTCTTAATGGTGGAATCCGCAAGATGCAAATTTAAAGAACAATCATCAAATTCACGGAAACCTAGTACATCACACAAAGTTTTTGCAATCGTGGAAACACTAGCACCCAAATCACATAAAGCATAGCATTCATAATCTTTAGTCTTAGTTTTAATAGTAGGTTCACACTCATCATAAAGTTTTCTAGGGATAGAAACTTCTAGTTCAAGCTTTTCTTCATGGGATTGCATTAAAGCATCAACGATATGTTTGGTAAAAGCTTTATTTTTTATTATAAGCATGAGGAGAATTTAACACGGATTGCAACAAGGAAATACAATCTATCAAAGAGCAACTATCATAATTAAATTCCTTGAAATCTAGAATAGTGGGTTCATTGCTATGTAAAGTTTTGACCTCTTCAATCGCACTTTTATCAATTTTTGCAACAAGATCTAAAAACTCCAAATCATTGGGACCCCTTTTAACTAAAGTTGACTAATCTCCAGTCCCACCTTTATCAAGATTCATATTGGAAAACAAAGATTTAATAGGAGACACATCAATCACTTTTAGATCTTCATCATTATTATGATGAAAACTAGAGGAGCACGCTTTCACAAAGCAATCTTTTTTAGCACGCATCCTAGCAGTTCTTTCTTTGCACTCATAAATGGAAATTCTCATGGCTTTGAGAGACTCATTGATGTCATGCTTAGGTGGAATAGATCTAATTTTCAAAGAATCAACATCAAGAGAAATCTATCCACGTTCCTAGCGAACTCATCAATCTTAAGCAATTTTTCTTCAAGCAAAGCATTAAAATTCTTTTGCGAAATCATAAATTCTTTAACACTAGTCTCAAAATCAGAGTTGTTGTAGGAATTACCATAATTATTAGAGGAATTACTACGGAACGGACTAGAATTAAAGTTTCCTCTATACGTGTTGTTACGAAAGTTGTTCCTACCAACAAAATTCACATCCATAGATTCATTATTATTCTCAATCAAAGTGGACAAAGGCATATCATTAGGATCAGAGGAAACACTTTTATTAGCAAACAATCTCATAAGTTCATCCATCTTTCCACTCAAAACATTAATCTCTTCAATAGCATAAACTTTTTTACTAGTGGATCTTTCGGTGTGCCATTGAGAATAATTAACCATAATATTGTCTAGGAGTTTAGTAGCTTCTCCTAAAGTGATTGCCATAAAAGTGCCTCCCCCGGCCGAATCTAAAAGATTTCTAGAAGCAAAATTCAATCCGGCATAATTTTTTGTATAATCATCCACAAATTCAAACCATGTGTAGGGCAATTACGTATCATTAATTTCATCCTCTCCCAAGCTTGTGCAACATGCTCATGATCAAGTAGCTTAAAATCCATAATATCGTTACTAAGAGAGATGATCTTAGAGGGAGGAAAATACTTAGAGATAAAAGCATCTTTGCACTTATTCCATGAATCAATACTATTTTGGGGCAAAGAAGAGAACCAAGAGTTAGCACGATCTCTAAGCGAAAACAGAAATAGCTTCAATTTAACAATATCATTATCCACATCTTTCTTCTTTTGCATATCACACAAATAAACAAAGTTTTTTTGATGGGTAGCAGCTTCTTCACTAGAAAGGCCGGAAATTTGATCTTTCATAACAAGATTCAACAAAGCGTATTAATTTCACAAGATTCAACATTGGTAGTAGGAGCAATCGGAGTGCTAATAAAATCATTGTTGTTGGTATTGGAAAAGTCACACAATTTAGTATTATCTTGAGCCATCGTGACCAACAAACAATCCAAGACACAAGCACACAAGAAGCAAGCCAAAAAGAACGAACGGAAAAGGGAGAAGAAAAGGCAAAGGTTTTCGAAAATCCTTTTAGAAGTGGGGGAGGAAATCAAGAGGCGAATGGAAAATAATGTAATGCGAGGGAGAAGAGTTTATGATGGGTACTTGGTATGTCTTGACTTGGCGTAGATCTCCCCGGCAGCGGCGCCAGAAATCCTTCTTGCTACCTCTTGAGCATGCGTTGGTTTTCCCTTGAAGAGGAAAGGGTGATGCAGTAAACTAGCGTAAGTATTACCCTCAGTTTCTGAGAACCAAGGTATCAATCCAGTAGGAGACAACGCACAAGTCACCTAGTTCCTGCACAAACAATCAAGAACCTTGCAACCAACGCGATAAACGGGTTGTCAATCCCTTCACCGCCACTCGCAAAAGTGAGATCTAATAAAGATAGAAAAGTAAATATTTTTGGTATTTTTGTTGTATCGATTGAAAAGTAAAGATTGCGAAATAGTAAACAAGATGCAATGTAAATAAAAGAGATGCAATATAATAAGAAAGAGACCCGGGGGCCATAGGTTTCACTAGTGGCTTCTCTCAAGATAGCATGTATTACAGTGGGTGAACAAATTACTACCAACCAATTGATAGAAGAGCGCATAGTTATGAAGACATCTAAGGGAATGATCATGAATATGGGCATCATGTCCATGTAAAGCAGACCGAAACGATTCTGCATCTACTACTATTACTTCACACATCGACCGCTATCCAGCATGCATCTAGAGTATTAAGTTCATAAGAACAGAGTAACGCATTAGGCAAGATGACATGATGTAGAGGGGTAAACTCAAGCAATATGATATAAACCCCATCTTTTTATCCTCGATGGCAACAATGCAATTCTTGCCTTGCCACCCCTACTGTCACTGGGAAAGGACGCCGCAAGATTGAACCCAAAGCTAATCACTTCTCCCATTGCAAGAAAGATCAATCTAGTAGGCCAAACTAAACCAATAACTCGAAGAGACTTGCAAAGATATCAAATTATGCATATAAGAATTCAGAGAAGAACCAAATAATATTCATAGATAATCAAGTTCATAAATCCACAATTCATCGGATCTCGGCAAACACACTGCAAAAGAGTATTACATCGAATAGATCTCCAAGAACATCGAGGAGAACTTTGTATTCAGGATCAAAGAAACAGAAGAAGACATCTCGCTAATAACTGTGGACCCGAAGGTCTGTGGTAAACTACTCACGCTTCATAGGAGAGGCAATGGTTTTGATGTAGAAGCCCTCCTTGATCGATTCCCCCTCCGGCAGATCGCTGGAAAAGGCCCCAAGACGGGATCTCACGGGTACAGAAGGTTGCGGCATGGAAAAGTGGTTTCGTGGCTCCCCCTGATGTTTTTAGGGTATGAGAGTATATATAGGCTAAAGAAGTACGTCGGTGGAGCTACGAGGGGCCACACGAGGGTGGGGGGCACGCCTACCCCCTTGGGCGCGCCCTCCTACCTCGTGGCTGCCTCGTGGCGTTCCAGACTTCAACTCCAAGTCTTCTGGTTTGCTTTCGGTCCAAGAAAGATCATCGCGAAGGTTTCATTCCGTTTGGATTCCATTTGATATTCCTTTTCTGGGAAACACTAAAATAGGCAAAAAAAACTGAAACAGGCACTGGGCCTCTGGTTAATAGGTTGGTCCCAAAAATAATATAAAAGAGCATATTAAAGCCAATTAAACATCCAAAACAGATAATATAATAGCATGGAACAATCAAAAATTATAGATACGTTGGAGACGTATCAAGTCCCCACGCGTCAATCAAGGCCGCAGGCTATTAGGGCCCGCGGTGCTCCGCACTTGCACTTTAGCTTTGCCTCGAAGCCAAGTCCGAGCGCGCCTTGGGCACGGGGCTACTGTCGGTATCCTGGGAACGGGGGTACCCAGACTTGCCTAACTGCGGCCCAGTGCGTGGCTCCACCAACGGCCTGGTACGGCCCATCTTCATCAGCAACTACTCAAGACCCTCGCGAGGGGCCGAGCCTCGCGAGGCGGACGACACAAGACCTCCTTAGGGGCAGCCTCGCTAGGCTGGCTCCCGAGGAGTGGAGATATCAACGCAAGGGGCACCTCACGAGGTGCGCGTGACGTGAGCCATGACGACCAAAGCCAGGCGGGCGCAGTGTACCAGTTTCCTCTTTGGTGTTAAAGGGGCAAGCATAGGCGAGGAGTCCCGAGGCATCAGGCAAAGGTTTCCATATCGGTGCAACAAGACCAAGACCAGCAGGACGGCAGGATGGAGGTCACCGCGGAGCCCACGACAGCGTCACCACCAGAACCTTTGGCAGGCGAAGACCACCTTTTGTTAGGATAGCTTGTACTAGTTGTCTTCCCTCCTAGCATTTGGGAAGAGGACCAGGGCCTCTATAAATAGGACTGGCCACCACCCCAGCAGGGGGACGGATCATCGAGATCATCCTCGCACACACAAGCTCACCGAGCTCAAGAACATCTCTCCTCAGGAGGTTGTTCGTCCTTTGTACTTGTTCATCCTCAGCCTACAAGGCAATCCACCACACCACACTGGAGTAAGGTATTAAACCGCAACGGTGGCCCGAACCAGTATAAACTCTCGTGTCTCTTGTTCTTTGGGTTCGTCGGGCTATGCCTTGAGATCATTGCGAGAGCGAGCTAGGGAGAGAGATAGAGAGATCTTCGTGCATGCCCCAGTGTTCGAACCTCAAGGGTTTGCCAGAACCCATAATCCGACAACGGCTTTGTGCGCCAACTTCATCGCTTCTCGATCTCGGTCATCGTATCAATCATAGCACACCGCAACGCTGACCTTGCCGCTCTGTTGATTTCAAACACATCCGGCCTACCCCTCCGTGAAGTCCTCTTCATCGTGTCAACGACATAGGCCTCATCGTCTCATTGAGCATGAGACAGATAAGTCACTTTTATAATCAAACTGCACACTTCACTCCTTTGCAAGTTTGCTTCTTTTGAGCATCACTCGGAAGCTTCTCCTCATCTTTACCTGAGTCTGACTCAATGAATTACAATTTATCCATTGAAAACTATATTAATCGTATTTTGATAGGATTGCGGTCGAAGCCTATAGTATGCTCGGGGGTACGCCACACTCGGGGGCTATGCAGCACCTGGCGGCTGCAGCTCATTCGGAATCACACTCTCCTGAGTAGTCGAGTACTTCAACACCAGTCAAATCCTTCACTTCAACGAGTGGACACACATCCGCCACTTCGATAAGTTGCATGATCACTTAGACGCTCTGCGCAGCATCTTCGTTCCTACTCAGAATCAGTTGGTGCACTGGTCTTCTTGCACCGCAACCATGCTACACCGACCTCGTCACTACATCAACTTCGAAAGGATCCAACTAACTCCTCCGAGGACCATTTTCGCCGCTCGGTGGCACACGCCTTCGCCTTAGCCGCCCTGCACATCATCACTCGACCGCCCCGCGTCTCGTCACTCGGTCGGACACGTCCTCACCACTCGGCCGCCCCGCGCGTCGGGGGGACATGCCCTCACTTCGGCCGCCTTGTGCATTGCCACTCAGCCGGACACGTCCTCACCACTCGGCCGCCCCGCGTGTCGCCACTCTGTAGGAAACGTCTTCACTTTGACCGCCTCGCATGTCATCACACGGCCGGACACGTCCTCACCACTCGGCCACTCCGCGCATCGCCACCCCGTGGGACACGTCCTCACCACTCGGCCACTCCGCGCGTCGCCACCCCGTGGGACACGTCTTCACTTCGACCACCCCGCGTGTCGCCACTCGGTGAGAAACATTTCAACCTCTCGGCCGCCCCACGCGTGGCCACTCGGTGAGACACATCGTCACCTCTCGGCCGCCCCGCGCATCGCCACTCGGTTGTGCACGTCTTCACCACTCGGCCGCCCCACGCGTCACCACTCGGTTGTGCACGTCTTCACCACTCGACCGCCCAGCGTGTCGCCACTCGGTGAGAAATATCTCCACCTCTCAGGCGCCCCGTGCGTCGCCACTCGGTGAGACACATCGTCACCACTCGGCTGCCCCGCGCGTCGCCACTCGGTTGTGCATGTCGTCACCACTCGGCCGTCCCACGCGTCGCCACTCGGTTGTGCACGTCTTCACCACTCGGCCGCCCCGAGTGTCCCCACTCAGTGAGGAACATCTCCACCTCTCGGCCGCCCCGCGCGTCGCCACTCAGTGAGACACATCGTCACCACTCCTCCGCTCCGTGTGTCGCCACTCAGTTGTGCACATCTTCTCCACTTGGCCGCCCCGCACATCGCCATTCGGTTGTGCATGTCTTCACCACTCGGCTGCCTCGCGCGTCGTCACTCGGTTGTACACATCCTCACCACTTGGCCGCCCCGTGCGTCATCACTCGGTTGTACACATCCTCGCCCCTCGGCCGTCCCGCGCATCACCATCAGTTGGACATGTCTTCACCACTACACCCCCAACACGGGAGCGACTAAATTACTCATATGATCAAACATCATATCGCACTCTGTAGCAACACTGGTGCGCGTCGGTGTTATACAAACGGTTTTAACCCCTTTCCGGTATGGCATTTGGAACCGTCGCCAAGTGAGTGTGGGCGATAGGGGGGTCCTTCCCACACAACCCAGAAATCATAGGGCATAGGCCCTCCTGGGACACAGGCTGGGGCCGTGTGCATTCGGGCGAAGCATCGAAACCCAATCATTTCAGTAGGTATGTACATCCCACACGGTAATCCGAGAAAAACATTTCCGTAGGTATATACATCCCACAAGGTGAATCCCAGAAAAACATTTCTGTTCATATGTATACCACATACAGTCAATCCAAGGAATACGTTTCAATTCTTATGTACATCCCACACAGTCTATCCAGGGAAAACGTTTCCGTTCGTACGTACATCCCACACAGTTTTATGTGTAGGCTCGTGTGTGAAAGGTGTAACTATCACACACGGTCTGGCTTGGTTAACTGTTTGCTTTTATCAACCATATCACACACGATTTGATGAAGAAAATTGTGTGTCATTGGGCTATCCATTGCAAGCGCTTTTACTGCTAGAACCGTTTTCAAAGGTCCATGACACATTTAGCAGGTTTATTAGTTTACAATTAATAATTCCAGTATTACGCAAATTCACATTTCATATCGAACAGCTGTTTGCAAATTTCATATTAGGCACATAAATATATTATAACATCACAGTACGGTAGCTACATGAAAACAGCACAGTACAAGATATAACTAGTTCAACTTCATAAGAACAATATATTCATTTCCCTAATCGAGATCATCCAGGCTCGTCTTATCCACCTCTGCTTTCAGTTCAGTAAGAACCTGTTTTGCACGGGCCAACTGGGAAAGTGCCTCCTCCTTCGCCAACAACATCTTAGCAAAGTCTGATTTAAAAAATCTGAGCTCATTCTCCACCTTCAACTTTTTATCCTGCATCTTCAGATATTCTTCAGCGTTGATAACAGTTTCTCTAAGCCTATGTCTGTTCTCTTCCTCTTACATGCTCCAGAGCTTCGCTAGGCACATCTTCAAAGACTGTGGCCACTCTTGATCAACCCACTCCAAGTAAGAACACTTCCGTTCATCCTATAATATTTAAAATTAGATCAGTAACAATTGTAGGGGAAATGGGTTTATAGCAACGTAGAAAATCACCAATACTTATTTAGAAAAACTGAAGAAACATGTTAATTATGACATATCTTCTCAAAAAGATCAATGTGCAAATGAATTAATTGCTACTGAGACAACAACCAAATTCTGGAACATTAGAAGCTATAATTAACTACGACGACGCTACAAGTTCTTACTCATGTACAATAAATAACAAATTAAACATTTTGTGAGGAAGGTAAATATAACTGCCACAGCATAGCGATAGTGTTTGGATGACAACAAATTGATACTAACAGGTGTGTACATGCACAAATTTAGTAACCTATATCTAACAGCACTAAGGTCGTCCACTATGTATGCCAAAACTGGGGTAAAGACAACTGTTACTACATCTCGCACCGGTGCCCTACACTGGCGAGCCGATGCAGCGGAAAAAAATTCGGGCACCCGGACTCCGGAGCACGTAGTTGCTCCGATACTAGTTCCATCATGCCATAAAGATTTAGTATTTTACTTCTTGGCTGCTCGGATGTGTGGACCAAAGTTGGCTGCACAAACTGCTGAAGCAGTGCTAAATAATTTTCTAATGGCACCACTGATGAGATGGCAACAATTCAAGATACTAGGTACAAAATGTGACACTGTCTTAGGATGCGTTTGGTTGAAGGTGTGGTATGAATGGGTTGGGACCGTGACAGTGTCTGAATCACATCTAACAAATGAGTTGTAACAGCGAAAGAGGGTCTAACCTTCTCTGCACATTGCAGAAACTTCCTCCTACTGTCCACATATTCAAACGCAACTAGCTTCACACATGGAGATTGGTGGTGACAGCGAGCAGATAGATCTTCAGCCACCCCGCTCCATTCGTTGCCACCGATGATCCTAGGGAGCTATAAGAGGAAGAAATGACTCAAATCGACCGCCGGGTAAAAATCCTTCATTCCAAGTCATAGCCCGAGAGAGAGAAGAGAGGCATACCCGGGTGGTGAAGGAGTCGTCGGAGGAGGAGGAACCGCTGGAGAGGTCTTTGAAGAAGACCATAGCGACCCCGGCGGTAGGATGCGAGATGGCGAGAGCGAGGACGCGGCTATAGCTTAGGAAGGAAGGAAGGAAGGAGGAAACATGGGAAATGTGACTTGTGGTCGGGGAGAAAAGGGGGTGGGGAAGGGGGCGGGGGTAGATATTTTGGTGGTAGGCCAAATTTTGGAAATGTGGAGGGAAACTTTGCGCGCGGTGCGGCCGGACCATTCACTTTGAACGATTGTGTGCATCGCAAACGATTCTTCTGCTTTACGCGCATGGGATGAGTTTGGTAATTCAAATTTTGGTGGAAATTTCCCCGGGTACGTCATTGCATAATTTAACATCGCTTGCTAATTTGGGCACACAAAAGAGCGTACAGCAGACAGACCACACTTACTGAATCGAGCAATTTTAGTAATTAAATAGAGCTAGTTGACCTAAACATTGCTCTAACAAAAGACCAGCATTAAAAACAAAGTCTAAGTACACATAATTTTAACAAATCCGCCGCCGCGCCGGCCTATGCATCGCCGGTGTGAGATGAGACGTCGATGACTTTTCCTGGTGACATGCCGCTGTTGGTGGACCCCGCGTCCCTCCTGCTGAAGTCTACCGCGTCCTCGTCCTTGTCCTCGTCATCATCCTCGGCACCACCCTCAAGGTTGTAGTACTCATAGTAGTAGCTGCCCCGGAGCTCGCGTTGGTACTCCACCGCCAATTCCTCGACGGAAAGACTCTTCTCTACCTCGACCTCGTCCACGCACAACTCGCCCTCCCGGCGCTCCTCGATCTCCGCCGCCTCCTGCTTATCCAGCTCTCGCTCGGCGACCTCATGAGGAAGCCGGTGCTCCATGGCCACCGCCACCTTTTCAGGCGTTGGTTGCATGCTAGAGTCCGAGCTGGCCTGGAATATCTTTGCATGTGCATCCTCGATCTTGGCGTGGATGGCCTCGACCCTGGCCATGGCGACATTCGCGGCACGGACAGTAGCTCGAGCACTCTCGGTGTTTGCAGCCGCCGTCACAGTAGTAGCTGCAGCCGTCTCGGCTGCTGCAGCTGCCCTGTCGGCTGCGCAGATGCCCTCTCGGCGGAAGCGGCCGCGCTTAATGCGGATGCGGCTCCACTCTCGGCGTAGGCGGCCGCGCTCTCGGCGCAGGAGGCAGCGCTCGGGGGGGGGGACACGACCATCGTACGGGCCTTCACGAAGCATTTCCATGGTGTCATCTTTGCAAGAAGGGGTGCGGGAATGGGGATCGGGATTCGTGGATTCTGGGGTTGCCGGCACTGGAGCAGACGAGCAGGCGAAGCTTAAGGAGGGAGACTTAAATAGACCCAGATATTTTCATTGCAAACGGTTCCTAGAAAACAACTATGTGTGATGTTATAGATATTTTTTATTAGCTGTTAAAGACGAATTTCGAGTAAAGTGGCAACGGATGGTGTTTTAAATGAACGAGAAATTTTGTAGTACTAATACAACTGTCATGTCAAATTTTAGAAAATTTCAAGGGTCATTTGATCTTTTAAGACATTTAACTGATTTTCTAGCCATTTAATGACCGTACTTGAAATTTGAACTACATGTACATGCAACAGCTAACCATAATGATTTGAAAACTCATATTTTGTGTACTTGTGTGCGATTTAATTCCATGTACAGTAAATTGGAAGGAATTTTCAAACATATTGGTCTAATGGCTATGACACAATTAAGCATGGAGTGACATGGCATTTTAATTCCAAAAAATAAAACAAATCAGAAACACATGAAACTTTGGTTGATGTAATGTCATGCCACCAAGATGATGTGGTAAAAAAATTGGCATGTTTGACGAAAGTTTGGACATACAACCCTCACAAACCGGAGCAACTCACTAGCAGGCTCGTGGTTCCGAGAGGGAACAATGCATGTTTGATGACGAACGGGAGATAGCTTCCTCTTACGGCCTTCATTTTTTTCTACGTCTAACATGCACTACTACAATTGTAATGTGAAATTTTGGAAAATTCAAGCGGTCATTTGACCTTTTAAAGAAATTTAAGTGATTTTCTAGCCATTTAATGACCGTAATTCAAATGTGAACTACATCTACATGCAACACCTAACCAAAACGGTTTGACGAATTATATTTGTGTACTTGTGTGCGAGTTAATTCCATGTGCATTAAATTAGAAGGAATTTTCAAACATATTTGTATTACGACATGGACACATGCATACGTATGCATGGAGTGACATGGCATTTTAATTCCAAAAAATAAAAAAATGATCAGAAACACATGAAACCTTGGTTGATGTAATGTCATGCCACCAAGATGATGTTGTAAAGAAATTGGCATGTTTGACGAAAGTTTGGACACACACCCTCAAAAATTGTAGCAACTTACTAGAAGGCTCATGGTTCCGAGAGGGAACAATAATGCATGTTTGATGACGAACGGGAGATAGATTCCTCTTACGGCCTTCAATTTTTTTCTACGTCTAACGTGCAGTACTACAACTGTAATGCGAAATATTGGAAAATTCTTGGGGTCATTTGACCTTTTAAAGAGATTTAAGTGATTTTCTTACCATTTAATGACCGTAGATCAAATTTGAACTACATCTACATGCAACGCCTAACCAAAACGGTTTGAAAAATCACATTCGTGTACTTGTGTGCGAGTTAATTCCATGTGCAGTAAATTAGAAGGAATTTTCAAACATATCTATCTCACAACATGGACACATGCATACGTATGCATGGAGTGACATGGCATTTTAATTCCAAAAACTAAAAAAATGATTAGAAACACATGAAACCTTGGTTGATGTAATGTCATGCCACCAAGATGATGTCGTAAAGAAATTGACATGTTTGACGAAAGTTTGGACACACCCCCCTCACAAACCGGAGCAACTTACTAGAAGGCTCGTGGTTCCGAGAGGGAACAATGCATGTTTGATGACGAACGGGAGATAGCTTCCCCTTACGGCCTTCAATTTTTTTCTACGTCTAACGTGCACTACTACAACTGTACGTTCTGTGAAATTTTGGAAAATTCTAGGGGTCCTTTGACCTTTTAAAGACATTTAAGTGATTTTCTAGCCATTTAATGACCGTAATTCAAATTTGAACTAGATGCAACGCCTAACCAAAACGGTTTGAAAAATCATATTCGTACTTGTTTACGAGTTCCATGTGCAGCAAATTAGAAGGAATTTTCTAACATATTTGTCTCACAACATGGACACATGCATACGTATGCATGGAGGGACATGGCATTTTAATTCCAAAAAATAAAAAATGATCAGAAACACATGAAACCTTGGTTGATGTAATGTCATGCCACCAAGATCATGTGGTAAAGAAATTTGCATGTTTGATGAAAGTTTGGACACACACCCCTCACAAACCAGAGCAACTCAATAGAAGGCTCGTTGTTCCGAGAGGGAACAATGCATGTTTGATGACGAACGGGAGATAGCTTCCCCTTACGGCCTTCATTTTTTTTCTACGTCTAACGTGCACTACTACAACTGTACGTCATGTGAAATTTTGGAAAATTCTAGGGGTCATTTAACCTTTTAAAGACATTTAAGTGATTTTCTAGCCATTTAATGGCCGTAATTCAAATTTGAACTTGATGCAACACCTAACCAAAACAGTTTGAAAAATCATATTCGTGTACTTGTTTGCGAGTTAATTCCATGTGCAGTAAATTAGAAGGAATTTTCAAACATATTTCTCTCACAACATGGACACATGCATACGTATGCATGGAGTGACATGGCATTTTAATTCCAAAAAATTAAAAAAATGATTAGAAACACATGAAACCTTGGTTGATGTAATTTCATGCCACCAAGATGATTTGGTAAAGAAATTTGCATGTTTGATGAAAGTTTGGACACACACCCCTCACAATACGGAGCAACTCAATAGAAGGCTCGTTCTTCCGAGAGGGAACAATGCATGTTTGATGACGAACGGCAGATAGCTTCCTCTTACGGCCTTCAATTTTTTTCTATGTCTAATGTGCACTACTACAACGGTAATGTGAAATTTGTGAAAATTCTAGGGGTCAATTGACCTTTTAAACACATTTAAGTGATTTTCTAGCCATTTAATGACCGTAATTCAAATTTGAATTATGTCGGATCTCGGGTTCTAGCAAAACCCTAAAGGTTCGAACTCTAGTGTGCGCACGAAGATCTCCCCCTACCGATCCACGTCCTAGCTTTGCTAATATCTCAAGGGCTAACTCGACGAACTCGCAACACAAAGAACACAAGATTTATACTGGTTCGGGCCGGCGTTGTGGTGTAATACCCTACTCCAGTGTGGTGGTGGTGGATTGCCTCTAGGGCTGAGGATGAACAGTTACAAGGGGAAGAACAACCTCCTGAGGTTGAGGTGTTCTTGTGCTCGGTGTGTGGCTAAGGGTTGGCTAATGATCAGATGCCTGAGGCTCAGTTGCCTCCTACTGTGGTGGCTAGTCCTATTTATAGAGGCCCTGGTCCTCTTCCCAAATATTGAGCGGGAAGGGAGCCAACAATAGCCAATTTGAAAGGGGACAGCTAGCACAGCTTATCCTGACAAAAGTAGTCTTCGCCTGCCAAAGGCTCTGGTGGTGACACCGCCTTGGGCTCCATGGTGACCTCCATCTTGTAGTCCTGCTAGTCTTGGTCTCGTTGCACTGATATGGAAACCTGCGCTTGCCTCCTTAGCACCAAAGAGAAAACAAGGACACTGTGCACTTTTGCCCGCCTAGTTTCGATCGTCATGGCTCATGTCACGAGAACCTCACGAGGTTTTCCTTGTCTTGATCTCTCCGCCACTCGCGAGCCAACCTGGTGAGGCCGCTCTCGAGGAGGCCTTGCGTCGTCCGCCTCGCGAGGCTTGTCCCCTCGCGAGGGTCTTGAACGTTTGCTGGTAAAGATGGGCCGTACGGGCCCACTCGCAGAGCCATGCCATGCGCCGCAGGCAGGCAAGTCTGGGGACCGCCGTTCCCAGAACGCCGACAAATTACATCTGCATGCAAAGCCTAACAAAAACGGTTTGAAAAATCATATCTGTGTACTTGTGTGCATTCAATTCAATGTGCAGTAAATTAGAAGGAATTTTCAAACATATTGGTCTCAAGGCATGGGCACATGCATACGTATAAGGGGAGTGCCATGGCATTTTAATTCCAAAAAATTAAAAAATAATCAGAAAAACATGAACCCTTGGTTGATGTAATGTCATGCCACCAAGATGATGTGGAAAGAAATTGGCATGTTTGACGAAAGTTTGGACACACACCCCTCACAAGCCGTAGCAACTCACTATAATGTTCGTGGTTCCGAGAAGGAACAATGCATGTTTGATGACGAACGGGAGATAGCTTCCTCTTACGGCCTTCAAATTTTTTTCTATGTTTAACGTGCACTAATACAACTGTCATGTGAAAATTTGGAAAATTTCAGGGGTCATTTGACCTTTTAAAGACATTTAAGTGATTTTCTTGCCATTTAATGACCGTAATTCAAATTTGAACTACATCTACATGCAACACCTAACAAAAACGTTTGAAAAATCATATTTTTGTGTACTTGTGTGCGAATTAATTCCATGTGCAGTAAATTAGAAGGAATTTTCAAACATATTGACTCAAGGCATGGGCACATGCATACGTATGCATGCAGTGCCATGGCATTTTAATTCCAAAAATGATGAGAAAAACATGAAACCTTGGTTGATGTAATGTCGTGCGACCAAGATGATGTGGTAAAGAAATTGCCATGTTTGATGAAAGTTTGGACACACACCCCTCACAAACCAGAGAAACTCACTAGAAGGTTCGTGGTTCCGGGAGTGAACAATGCATGTCTGATGACGAACGGGAGATTGCTTCCTCTTGCAGCCTTCAAATTTTTTCTAGATTTAACGTGCACTAATACAATTGTCATGTGAAATTTGGAAAATTTCAGGGGTCATTTGACCTTTTAAAGACATTTAAGTGATTTTCTAACCATTTAATGACCGTACTTCAAGTTTGAACTACACCTACATGCAACGCCTAACCAAAATGGTTTGAAAAATCATATTTTTGTGTACATGTGTGCGAGTTAATTCCATGTGCAGTAAATTAGAAGGAATTTTCAAACATATTGGTCTCAAGGCATGGGCACATGCATGGAATGCCATGGCATTTTAATTCCGAAAAATTAAAAAATGATCAGAAAAACATGAAACCTTGCTTGGTCTAATGTCATGCCACCAAGATGATGTGGTAAAATAATTGGCCCGCTTGACGAAAGTTTGGACACACACCCCTCACAAACCGGAGCAACTCACTAGAAGGTTCGTGGTTCCGAGAGGGAACAATGCATGTTTGATGACGAACGGGAGATAGCTTCTCTTACGGCCTTCTAATTTTTTCTACGTTTAACGTGCACTAATACAACTGTCATGTGAAAATTTGGAAAATTTCAGGGCTCATTTGACCTTTTAAAGACATTTAAGTGATATTCTAACCATTTAATGACCGTAATTCAAATTTGAACTACATCTACATGCAACGCCTAACCGTAACGGTTTGAAAGATCATTTTCTTGTGTACTTGTGTGCGAGTTAAAAAATCATCAGACGATGTAAATATCTAGTGTTCAAATAAGAAAATGTAAAGATCTGGCAAGACAACTGGCCCGCACACGACTGCCACTCTATCTCGCAGCTCGAGGTTTGGTAGGTGAGTGGCGGGGATCATTAATCATACACAGTTATGGAAACCGTCAGCTATTATGTTCACACATGGATTTTGCTGCGGGAATCGTGTGTAATTCAAACTACATTATTCGCAAATTCCGGCGACCGGTGTGTGTACTGTCCACGTCGATCTAGATTCCGGCCACCAATAAATACTCCCTTGCTCACGTCGTCCCGCCTGCATTCTCATCTACATCCCCCCTTGCTCACCCTCTCTCTTTCTCTTTCTCACAAATCTCTGCCATGGCGCCGCTGGTCTGCCCACGTGTCGACGAGGAGTCGCCGCCCCCCGAGGACGCTCACTCGAATAGTAGCAACGAGGACTACGCGCCGCCTGACGAGGTTGCACCGGACCGCCCAACTTTGGATTGGTTTTGGGGCCAGTATGATCTTTGTCTGTGGAAGTCGCTGCAGCCGGTTGAGAAAGCCAGGCAAGTGGCGCTCAAGAAGGAGATGGGGGAGGAGGAAGCCAGGTACCCATGCGGCCTGTGAAGCCCATGATGCCGCCTGGAAAAAGGAGCGGCGGAGCTTTGGGGGCATGTCAGGACCCCGATTCTAAGTCACACCGATCTAACATGTAACACCTCATATCACTTTGCAGCCTCACGCACGGTATTCCCACGGGTGTCGCCTTACCATGGCCCGGGTTCTCTGTCATATGGATGCTAGCGGCACTATCATATACCAACGCTGTCAGGACCCCGATTCTAAGTCACACCGATCTAGCCTGTAACACCTCATATCACTTTGCGGCCTCATGCACGGTATTCCCACGGGTGTCGCCTTACCATGGCCCGGGACCGTTTGCGCCTTTTGGCTCACGTATATGATAGTGCCACTAGCATCCATATGACAGAGAACCCGGGCCGACATGGCTAGTCGTGAACCCAAAGCGGCACTAACTTACGGGGACAAGCACACATGAATCAACATCGAGCATGTCGGTCAGCAGTGTGTGAATCCGGGCTGTAGCACTGGGCTAACAGGACTCCGGGAACCCGGGCTGTAGCAGGCTAGGCAGGACTCCGGATGTCACCGCGTGACATTTCCCCGAAGGGACAGACACAGGAACGAAGTGAAAGACATGCCGGCCAGTCTAAGTGTTCCGGAGCAGTAGTGCTGGGCTAGCAGGACTCCGGTAAACTGGGCTGTAGCGGACTACTAAGGCTCAGTGGAGACACCAGACTACATTTCCCCATAAGAGAGGCTGCCAAGGATAAACAACTAGATTGTCGGATCCCACACATACCAAGCATTTCAATCATACACACAATATGCTCGATATGTGTAAATACAACATGGCATCACAACAAAACTCTACAACTCAAAGTACTTTATTTAAAGGCTCCGGAGAGCCATACATAACATGTTCATACAGGTAGGGGTCACATGACCTGACACTCAAGTCATACAAACATACAAGCACATGCGGAAGCAAACTTGTCCGAGTACAGACAACTAGAAAGAAAGAAGGCTTGACGAAGCCTGTCTAGCTACATAGGGCCCTTCACAAGCTCAGATCACCAACTGGGTGGCAAGTCACTCGTCAACGTCGAGATCTACATAGAACCCATCGGAGGGGGCGGTGTTGTCGTCTGAAAACAGTAATTAAAGCAACATGAGTACAAAGGTACTCAGCAAGTCTTACAATAGATCCTACTATACATGCACATTCTCAAGAAGGTAGTGGAGTTATTGCAGCAAGCCAGCTTTGACTCTTGGCTAAGCTATCCTACAAGACACCACTTGTAAAATAGTTTTCGCACACGAGTCCACTAATCACCATCTCAATACTCCACCGTGGATCCTCCCTAGTCATCCTACGAGAGGGCCATCCGCGGTACTCACACTTATCTTGAGTCTTTTAGTAGTAACCATTAACTTGTCTATGAACTGCATAAGCGACCAAGAAGTCCTTTACCGCGGACGGGGCTATTCGAATAGTTTTATACCCTGCAGGGGTGTACTTCTACACACACGCTTCCACCACTTATCGCCGCTACACGACATGTACTCGGCAACCTTCAAGCGGAAGCCCAGCGAGGGTGTCGGCCATGACCTGACTAAACACTCGAGTCTCTAGTCCAGGTTTATCGCCTATTCGGGTTCCATCCGCAAGGAAATCCGGCCGGGGTGTTGATGAGGACATGACTACCTTGGATACGACCAAAAATATTGCATACATGCATATTTGTCAGGTGATTTCTAGTGCAAACTATTCAATAATCTATTTATGTTATTCAAAACAAAAATACTTCACACACTTTTGTGTTTTGTCTAATTGCAGGTGTATGGGACATTTGTACAATCCACATATGAAGATAAGGCAAAAGGAGAAGTTTAGGTTCTGTTCAAAAAGTCCTCTCATGTCACTTTTGGGCCAAGAGAAGATAGAGTCCAAGTCTCTCACGTTTTGGATTCAGATTCGGACTGCACAGACATACCTGACTCAAAACGCCAACAACTTTTTCATACGAACTCCGAATTGGGTGATTCTTTTTTTGTTGGAAACTAGATTTCGTGCTCTTTCCAACCCAATTGGATTCACCTTTAAATTCGTCCGGAGCATTGAGTTATGGTCGAAACAATCTGACGTTGCACCAGAATCCGAGTCAAACTACAAGTCCAAAGGTGTTGCATCACCTCCACTTGGGCCCATGAGTCTTGTACGACCTAGGGTTGGTTTTAGGCTGCCTTGGGACGTCCTCCCACCTCCTTGGCCGCCACCCCTTGCTCCTATATAAGTAGATCCATCTAGTAGCTTTTTCCTTGGAATTTGTTTAGTTAAAAGTTAGCCATTGCAACTTCGTGTACTTCGTTTGTGTCCAACGACCAGACCAAGACCGCTTACGGATTCCCACCACTATCAATACTTCATATATATTCGCAATATTCAGATTGCATTATCATATTCTTGCTCGTTCTTCGATTGCTTGCAGGAATAGACCTTCGTGGTCAGGCTGATCGTGCTTCCGGCATCGTCAGTAACCTCAGGAGATTGGTTTAGCGATTGATAAGGCGCAACGTCGTGCACGTTTGTAGTCGGATCGTTAAAGTCGTCTCCACCAAATCGATAGTTATCATCTCATCGAAAGATCGGGACACCTTTGCCTCTATCAAGTGGTATCAGTTTTCAGGTTGCTCGGTGAGAATTTCCAGTTTCTCCTAGATTAGATTTATTTTCTTACCTATTGTCCAAGAAAAAGCCACAAAAAAGTTAGATCTATTCATCCTTTTGTCCAAGCCAGTCTGAGCCTTTGCAATTTTCTATTCATTGCTTGCATTATTGAATTATCGGTTGCATCGTCGTGTCGAGTTGCTGGTCTTAGGGTCTAGTTCGTTTACATGTTGGGATGGTTTAATGATGAATATTGTCAATCTTTTCATATGAATAAGAGCTTCACTTATATGTGCAAACTGAGTTGCAATACTTTCATGCCTTCTACTTCTTGTGAAAATATTTTGGCTTTATATTTTATTAACTATGAAAGTTACTCATGTATACATGTGTCATATGTGCAAAATCCATGGGAAGTAAAAATGGATGACATATACATATACAACATGTACACCTTGTCTCTTTTGTTAGCCACATTTCAGATTAAGCAACGCCGAGGACGGCTTTGTTTTCAAGAAGGGAGGATGATGAGGACATGACTACCTTGGATACGACCAAAAATATTGCATACATGCATATTTGTCAGGTGATTTCTAGTGCAAACTATTCAATAATCTATTTATGTTATTCAAAACAAAAATACTTCACACACTTTTGTGTTTTGTCTAATTGCAGGTGTATGGGACATTTGTACAATCCACATATGAAGATAAGGCAAAAGGAGAAGTTTAGGTTCTGTTCAAAAAGTCCTCTCACGTCACTTTTGGGCCAAGAGAAGATAGAGTCCAAGTCTCTCACGTTCTGAATTCAGATTCGGACTGCACAGACATACCTGACTCAAAACGCCAACAACTTTTTCATACGAACTCCGAATTGGGTGATTCTTTTTTTGTTGGAAACTAGATTTCGTGCTCTTTCCAACCCAATTGGATTCACCTTTAAATTCGTCCGGAGCATTGAGTTATGGTCGAAACAATCTGACGTTGCACCAGAATCCGAGTCAAACTACAAGTCCAAAGGTGTTGCATCACCTCCACTTGGGCCCATGAGCCTTGTACGACCTAGGGTTGGTTTTAGGCTGCCTTGGGACGTCCTCCCACCTCCTTGGCCGCCACCCCTTGCTCCTATATAAGTAGATCCATCTAGTAGCTTTTTCCTTGGAATTTGTTTAGTTAAAAGTTAGCCATTGCAACTTCGTGTACTTCGTTTGTGTCCAACGACCAGACCAAGACCGCTTACGGATTCCCACCACTATCAATACTTCATATATATTCGCAATATTCAGATTGCATTATCATATTCTTGCTCGTTCTTCGATTGCTTGCAGGAATAGACCTTCGTGGTCAGGCTGATCGTGCTTCCGGCATCGTCAGTAACCTCAGGAGATTGGTTTATCGATTGATAAGGCGCAACGTCGTGCACGTTTGTAGTCGGATCGTTAAAGTCGTCTCCACCAAATCGATAGTTATCATCTCATCGAAAGATCGGGACACCTTTGCCTCTATCAGGTGTCCTCAACGGCCCCAAACGATGTGTGCAGGGTTCCCGAGACACCAAACGGGCGACTCGGTACACCGTGCCACGAGCCTACCGCATCACAACCCACCCCTAAGGCCAGCGCTGCGCACGGCCTCCAGCAACTACAAACACCAGAAACTACTTGCAACTCCTGGACAGAGGACGGGTGGTTAATAAGTCGAAGAGAGTCAATTAAGGATCCCAATGTGTGGTAGTAGCTGAATCTTAAATCACGCATACAGATCTCAGTTCTTAAGGACGACCTCAATGAAACAACCCACCATGTACTCCTACATGGCCTCTCATGGATACCTTTACCAAATCATATTCAACACTTCACTCTCATTACCGACACAACCATTCACTCTAGTTCATCACCTCGATGAGCCAGACCTGACACGACTCTAAGCATAGCAAGCATAGCATGGTAGGAAACACAAACATGGCTCAATCAACTCCTACACATGCTAGTGGGTTTCATCTAGTTACTGTGGCAATGACAGGTCATGCAGAGGAAGTGGGTTCAACTACCGCAACACACAGCAGTTTGAAACGCGTTGTCTTAATGCAGTAAACGAGAGCAGAAGCGAGAAGATGGGTTTGTATCGAAATGATCAATGTGGTTTCTTGCCTGACAGAGTGGTAGTGGGATACTTCCCTTCAGTTGGATACTCGTGAATATCCTTGGAGGCATAACCTACTACGAAGAACACATCGAAACACAATCATCACAAGGCAATATGCAACAACATGATGCATGCAATGACATGGCAAAATGAGTGTGTTTTGGCTAATGCAACTGAGAACAGATTGGTTTGAGTTCATTTGAATCAAGGGTTCAAAATGCTAACCCAAAATAAGAGGTGATATTAGTGCATTAGCTTGTTTCATCTAAACAGCAAGGTTAAAGTGTTCTGACATGCATGAAACCAGTACAGATGGAAAGATTGAATTTTTCTGATCAAAATTCATATATAAATATTTGCATTTGGAGTTACAGATTAATTTCTATGAATTTTTGAAGTTTGTAGTATTTTTTGGAATTTCGTGTATAAAAATAAATCCAGAAAATACTTATTGCGCCAACATTGCATCAGGGTGACGTCAGCGGTCAACGGGGCCGGTCCAGGTCAAACTGACCAGTGGGTCCCGTCTGTCAGTAGTTAGTTGAACTAAATAAATTTAGTTAGCGCTAAACCTGGGTTAATTAGCAGGGCGGGCCCCACTTGTCATAGACCCAGGGGGTCAAACTGGGCCCACCCGAGGTCAAACTGGGTCAGTGGGGTCAAACTCGCCGGCGAGGCCAGACGCGGCGGGGCGATGCGGGTTTCGTGCTCCGGCGACCAAAACGACGGCGGAGCACATCTACGTGATGCGGGGAGTGAGCCGCGTCGAGTGGTGGTGGTGGATGGGCTCGGAGTCGCCGGAAACGTCGCGGGCGACAAGCTGTGCGGCTGCCGGAGTTCAGGCGAGCTCGGGCTCGTCGTTAGGGGGCACAGCAAGGGGCGTGCGGTGGTGCTACGGGCTCCTGGGGATGCGGTGAGTGTAGTGGACATGATGGTGTGGCCGGAGCATCGTCGGCGGCGCGTGCGGTGAAGCTCCATGTGATCGCTATGGTGCTCGAGAGAGAGCACAGGAAGGATGGGGAGGTGGCTGAGCTCACAGCAATCATGGCGGAGCAGACGGCGAGGTCGGGGACGAGCTGGTGCGGCGGTGACGGCGAAGGGGATCTCCGGGAGTGGCGGAGTCGGGCGTGGTTGTTGCGGCTGCTTCAGGGCAAGCGAGCGCTCGGGGCTTGGCCTACTCGACGGAGAGGAGGCCAGCGGAGCTTCTGGACAAGGTGGCGCGGGGACGACGGTTGGCGCGTCTACGTGGGCGGTGCGGCTGCGGCAGCGCCGGCCATAGTGAGGAGAGGCGAGGGAGAGGCATTGGGGGAGAATGGAGGTGTCTATGGGGTCGGGGCGACGATGTGGAGGTCGTCCAGCGCGTCCAGAGGCGAAGCGGCAAGCAGGTGGCGCCGTGGTGAGCTCGCGCATGCCGGCGTCACCTCCCTGCCTGCCTGGCGGGGAAGAAGCAGCTGGCTGGCACGGGCCAGCACAGTGCTGGGCCGCCAGGTGGGCTGGGTGGTGGGTTGCGGCCAGGTAAGTTGTTTTTCTTTTATTTTTCTGTTTTCTATTTTTCTGCAGGTTTGTGACTTTTCTATAAATACCTAGGCATTCCCAAAAATCACCAAACTGCTAATGCCCACTGTATAGAGTATATCCAACATGGAACATTTCAGTTTGGGATTATTTGGACATTTAAAATATTTACTAGCATTTAAATGCCCAAATGCAAGTTACATATGATTTAATTCAATGATCCTAAGATGACCTAGAAAATTGTGAACCCATTTTGTCAGAGGTTCTAACCCAAGACAAAAAGGGTGGACTTTTTAGAAGGGCATTTCAGGTTCATTGAAAATAATTTTAGTAATCCCTAGTTGTTTTCAGGGGGGGGTGCTGGGGGTTCTGTCATCCCCATTTCAAGTTTCTAGAAAAGTAAACATGATGCAACACTCTAATGCATGAACTAGCTAGGATGTGACAGGGCGGGCGCATCATCGTGCCGAGGAGGTGTACGAAGACGGGTACTTCGCGAGGAAGGTCATAGGCGCTGGACGCCTCGTCGCTGCCTGGAGGTGGGCCGATAAGCTCCAGCGTGCCAACGACGAGGAGCTCCAGTGGGCGCCCAACAAAATGGCAAGATCGTTCGCGCGCGTCCGCCGGCAAGAGGCAGATCGATACGTCAGGCGATGCGAGGCGGAGGAGGCGGAGTAGTTCCTTCGCACTGGGAAGACGCCGCGCACCTGGGAGCTACTGGCGAGGGGCTGCCGGAATACTGGCACCAGGAGGGCCTATGCCAGCCTGGCTGCTCTGATACCATGCCCTGTGGCACCCCGATCCGCATGGAGCAGGGGGCCTTCGCACGTCAGCCCAGGATAACACCTGACGCACGACAGGTCCATAATACAGCATTCCAGGTACAAAAATATTCATCAAATACATGTATATGAGATTACATCATTGATTAATACAATTATCTGGCATAGCCCTAAGGCTATTAAATGAGAGTGGAAGTCTGATAAAAATGGTGGCGGAAGTATTGGTTTGGCAGCATAACAACTCTGGTTGGGCTCCGCAACTCACAGGACAGGCAAGATTACGGCCTAGCACGACGGATCAAGCGAGCAATACGAGTACGACCTACAAAACTGGCAGGACACGCCAGGTCAGTACATTGAATGTACTTGCAAGACAACCAAATACATAGCATCCAAACAAGCTGCAGACAAAGCAAGAACCGAGTGCATGCAACAACCTATCTGATATCAATTACTAAACATGGCATGATAAAAATCAACTAAGCATGAACAAAATCATAACACCTACTAACATGGCAATGACATGGGATATCAGAACATGATTATAACATTGTAATAGCAAAACATAGAATTTTATCTCAATCATGGCATAACTTAACATGTCAATCAAAGCATAGCATGGCATCAAGAAACTATGCTGAAAATAAACTACCAATAATATCCAATGCAGACATAGCATGTTAACATTATGCAATCATCTTCTGTTCTATCATGGTTCTTTAAATGCAAATAATGATATATTATTCCAGCAATGCAACCAAACTTGTGCACCAAGTCCCTCGGACTCTCTTATCAACTGTGATCATCTCTGGATCACAAACACACCACCAAAGTGGTCTTTCTCAAGAACAACTCGTGATCCTTACGGCGATCACAACCACGACCAACACTTGGTCTCCAACCGTGATCCTTACGGCGATCACAACCACGACCAATATTTGGCCCGTGATCCTTACGGCGATCACAACCACTTATCTCATCATCAAAATATCGTCGTGACTCCTCACGACTATCTCATAGTTCAAGTTACCATATTCTTGTTATCACATATTTATTTACCAACTTAATTATTTCGGTTTGTCCTCCATTTCGACCAAGACCTGATAGTGGGACCTACTACGAACTGTTGCTATCGATAGACTTTATACACTCTGCAGAGGTAGCACACTGTACCCACACCACGGAACCCATGGCCTCGTCATCCCATTCGGGTGGACCAACGGCATTCCGACGAAACCAACCTACTGCCATGACGCTCTCCCGGCCACTCCGACCCAATCCCCAACGGGCTGGTCCTGGGTGGCCCCGTGTCTACCAAAGACACCCCGACCACCGTCGTGGTCAACTCCCACTCGGGGACACTCCCACTCGGGGACTGGTACCAAAAATCTCAAAAACGAGCACACAAGGTTATGTCCGCTTACCTGATCAGGGTAAGCACGCCCATAACCTTCCCTAGTGGGAGGCACCGGCGAGAGGTCACGACAATAGCTCGCATTAAGGCCTCCCATAAGGCAAATGTGGCTGCACTGAAAAAGTTCGGTTTGGCGGCACTATGACTCGATCCCATCGATGACGGAGGAGGTTTGTTATTATTAAGTCATTTTATTTCCTTCTCCATCATCATGAACATATTTAACATGAGTGCAACATGCCGCATACAAATGCACGAACAAAATATTGAACTCCTCAAGTGCACAACTATAACATAAAGGACACGACAATAGTATATCAACGGTGCATTACAATCCTCATAACAGTTTATAACGATGACATGCAAATAAAGTAGAGTAGTGGCATGGCATTATTAATAATAACATTCTAATTAACATGGCAAAGGTATCATGAAACACAAGCATGCAAGATAGGCATAAAGAAATAACTGCCGATGAAAACGATATAAAACAACTGCAACTACACACACACAAGGTGCAAGCAAAGTCAACATGCAAGTTCGGGGCTCATGATAAGAGGTTGGCTTGCCTGGGGGTCGACAAATACTCCGGGAAGAAGTGCGAAATGATCGCGAAAAGATTTGCCGGAAACAGTTCCTTCTCGGAGGGGGCTGTTTACGGGCAAGGGCAAAAAGGTCATTTTCACTGTGTGAAAATATTATGAAAATGACATCAACGGAATGGGCTCGACGAAACGAAGACGTGGGCTTTGGATTCACCTCATTTGGAGTTGTGGGTAAAAAGATATGACCGCTTAACTATCAGGGACCAATCTGTAAAGAAAATCATTACAAACGGGGCCCTAGCAGAAAAACAGATCGCGTCTTTCTCAGAAATACGCTTTCCAGAAAGGAAAGGGCATTCTAACCCGAAGAAGAGGAAGAATACGCTTTTGGTGATTGAAAGCGCATTATCCAGCAATACGCTTTCGCGTGGGGAAAACGACTTCGCGCCTGGGGCGCGTCCACTTATCCCACGTGGCGCTCCCCGTCTCACCGACAGGTGGGGCCCAGAGGCAGGGTCAACGTGGGCGGGGCCCGCCTGGCCTTCTTCTTCCTCACGCTCGGGGTCGAGCGAGGCAGCGGGAGGGGATCGCCCCGACGGCGCCGGCGCGTCCGGCCACCTCTCGCGATGGCCGACCTACCCACGAGCTTAGGAGAACGAGGCGCATCTTCTGGTGGGCTCGGTTGCCGGCGAGGAGCACGGGAGAAGAAGCAGCAGGGCATGCGGCGGAGAGGGGCTTCGGGCTCTGGTGGGCATGGGGTTCTGGTGGGGGAAGCGGAGGGGCGGCGAGCCAGGGAGGACCGACGGGGAGTGGCGCGTCCATCCATGGGCTCAGACTGGGCAGGGGACGGCCGAAGAGAGAGAATGGCCGAGGGGGATCGGCGGCGGCCATTCGGCCATGGGGGGGATGTGGAGCTCCGAGGCGGGTGGGGAGGCTTTGAGAGGCGTTGTGGCTGCGGAAGAGCTTGAGGGCTCTACTTATAGCCGCGGGAGAGCTCGGGAACGGGGGGGCGAGGTGGCATGCGGCGTGAAACGTGTCTGTGCGCCGGTGAGGGCGCAGGCGCGGCCAAGGCTCACGAGGAGGCACGGGAAGGCGACGAGGGGGATCAAGACGAACGCCACAGGGTCACGGAGACGAGGAAGGCGTGCAGACGAACGGAGGAAGAAGACATCGGCGAGGAAGATGACGATGCATAGGAGCGCACTATTCCGGTCGTTGGCACAGCTCTCCGAAGAAGAAAACGAAGGGGGGCAGCGGTCCAGAGGGAAGACGATGACGAGGGGGGGCTACTGGACATTAATGGCGAGGCCAGAGGTGGTCGGGCAGCGATGCCGACGACCACAGTGGCTAGACCACCGTTTTGGCTGGTTACACGTGTGGTCACCACTGGCATGGCACGCTCTGGGGTTTTAACTTATTAAATTCATGTCTACCGCGTAGTCCTTCCAGCGTGGAGTATTACCATGGTGAAAGATCGGGCAGAGACAAATGGAGATGAGTGAAACAAGCTCCACAAGTTGGCTGTTGCAAACTTGGCAACATCCTAGAGATTAAACCAGAGAGGGTAAATGGTAAACTTGATGTCCGGGGGGCTTGGGGTAGAAAGGACTGCGGTCCTGGGAGTTTTGAGGTAAAATGGACAACTATTTACCATAGTTGCTGTACAACCACCAAAACTGACCTAGAAACTTAATCATGATGAAATACTCACTAGGAGTGATGGATTAGGCTATAACTTGGCAAAGCCTGATGATTTGAACATACCATGATGCTGTAAAAAGTTCATACCAAATCGAGTCACCAAAATGGTACTTCCTTCACAGCTATAATTTCTGTCCAAAAACTTCAGAAAAATCCTTAGGGCAATTGGTCAAGTGAAATGAGCCAAAATCTGGTGGAGATAGGTTATATGAGTTGGAGAAGGCCTGGAAAAATTATCAGCCATAATGGAGCAAGATAAAATACACTTGCTTCAAAAACTGAAAATTTGGACAGAAAACAAGAATTGCTCCTGTGCTCACATAGTTCAATGAAATGAACTGACTTTGGGTGGAGGATAATGATTTGAGATACTTGAGAGGATGGAAAAGTTTCATCCTATTTGGAAACGCTATGAAGGTACTTCCTTCACAAACTTGTGTTCTGGTCAGAAACTTTGAAAAATTGCACAGGGAGCTAGGTTGAATGGATTGAGCTCATCTTTGGTAACCATGGGTTATTTAACAATGTTACACACCCTGCCAAATTGCAGCTCAATTGGACTTAGCAATAAAGCACTTCCTTTGCAAAATTTCAGAGAAGGCAGAAACTTGCATTGGATCATGTGCCAAATTTTGAACTGTGGAATCATGATATTATTATATAGCAAGGACAAGCTCCACAATTTATGTGGGAATTTTCTCTGCTATAAAAATAGTAGTTCCTTTGGAAATTGGCAGAAATGCAATATTGGCATTAAATAGGAAAAGGCAATTTTCGTTATTTAATTATGGCCAATATACTTGCCAGAGCTTGGATTAGGCATAAGCATGAACTCCACCAATTCTCATGAATTTAGGAGATGGCTAGATATGCCTTTGCATTTTATTCCTCAGAAAGGCAAGAAAAGGAATAAATCATAATTCAAAAATATTGCATTGGACTTAGCAATATTTTTGCATATCCAAGGTTAAGAAAGATAGGATGATCTCTGGGATCAATTGGGAGGATCAACAGAACAAGGAAAATGGTGGCTCCTTTGTAATCACAAGGGCATATCCAAATTCCAAAAATTTGGAATTAGGGTTTAAGAGGAATTGAGCTGATGCAAATGAGGTCTTGCCCACTAAAAAAGACATGAGCAGGATTTTGAAAGGTTGGAAATGACAACATTTTCTCAGGGTCATCCAGCAAACTCAGGAGAAAATTTTGAAATGAGTGCCAGGAGAGAATAACAGCACAAAAGTTGATAACCCAATTTTGGGGCTGTTACAACTCTTCCCCCCTTAAAAAGAAATCTCGTCCTCGAGATTTCTAGGGTTACAGCACAAACGAAAGAATAACAATTCCGGAGAAAAACCTCGGGGTTAATTTTTAACCCTTTGGTTAAATTCAAACGAGTTGGGGGCACCGAGAAAAAAATTCGCGGATTCCTCCACGAAACGTAGGTGTTGAGGTAGAATCAAGGGTGAAACCTGTATCGGGGTAGATGTACTGGATCGAGTGAAATAAAATTGGCAGTGTTTCTCCGGAAATGAAATCAGGAAAAAGAATTAGAGACGAGGAATTTCCAAGCGGAAATGCCTCTGCGGGGTTTCTAGATTTGGAAATCCGGCACACGGCGTATGCACAGATAGATAGGGATATGTGCCTTTGCATTTCCCCGAGTACTGCCCGAATGTACTCGTGGGTGAACCGGGTATGAGTGCAGTATGCAGAAAAATCTAAACTTGCAAATAGACAGAGGCAATAAACATGCAACAGAAAACACACCAGGCAAAATCATTCTACGGTGATTTAATGCTAGTGGGTATATGTACTCCTGGTATACATATACCTACACCGGCGCGCATTTTATTATAGACTTGAGACGAGTCAGGGTTAATTTAGTGTATGTGATCTACTAATTAAAATCTTGTTAGCAACACAGTGTCAACCCTGTCAAACATTTCTGCTTGACAGAGAGACAAGCAAAAACAACACAAAAACAAAAGCACAAAAACATACATAGAACACAGCATACAGACTACAACAGTACCAGCAGACAACAGAACACGAACGCGCTACGCGCTAAACGAAGCAACTCATCTAGGGATACATAGTTCTACCCTCATATCGAGGATGAACCGACAGACTGATCATCTTAATGCTTGACTGAGGTCATGCAGAGGATTTGCCTTGCCGGGGTTCTCAAGGAGGACGAAGACTGAGCCAATCTCCATCTTCATCATCCGACACTACTATGGGTTGGGGTTCGGCTGCTGGGGGTGTGGATGAAATTGATCCGAGCAAATGCTGCTGGTGGATCTGTAAAAGAGCCTTGACGAGGGTGATGATGTTGGGTCTAGGCCACAACAGGGTTGAGAGGACAACACTGGTTCGGATGGCGTTGGACAAATGACTTGAGATGCGAATTTACGAGCCTCACGGTAAGCTTCCTTGATGACTCGCACCGCATCGTTGTCCAGAGTTCGAAACTCGGCAAGCATCTGGGAAATCATCATCCCCTGGGCGGTAATATACTGCACCAGGCGAGCGATTGCGGGGTCATCTCCTTGGCTAGCGGGAGAAGGCTGCATTCCTACCTCTGTCACAATGGGGTAGAAGCAGAAATCACGCCTTGCTGCCATATGCGGGTATCTGGTTCGGAGGTGAAGCATAGCCTCCACAGCAGCGGCCTGCATGGCTAAATCAGAGGTAGGCATAGCTATACCCTGAAAAACCAACGGCTGGCCATCCGTTGCTATGCTGATGCACACTCTTGCATCGAAGCGATGAAGGTGAGGGACGGGTGATGATTGGAACACCAGGTAATCGGGGCTAGCCTTACAACCAAAGGCTTTGGTGAGCATCTCAGCAAGAAGGGGTGGAAAGCCGGGGTGGTTGACGACACCGGTGCGGCTGTGATACTTGGGAGCTTTGAAGGTGCCAGTCATGGCTGGAGTGCTACTAGCTAGGCTTCTCTGCAGGGACATGGTTGACTGAGGGGTGAGCGATACGGCGAGCGGAAAGGGGGCTTTTATAGGCAGCTATGCGAGACATGCCTGCATGGTGTGGCCCCTTTCCCTTAATGGCGAAGGGTGAGCGGTGTGGCCGACCCGAAAGGATATGGTTGCTATTTGCGTCACGGATAACCAGGCGGGGACAGCAGGGTGAGGACGTGTCGGTCCCGACTGCGCCACCTGTTGATTAACAGTGGCCATGCCGTATGCAGGGATGGGTCAAATCCCTTAGGGCCATTACCAGTTAATGGTAGCAGTCATCTAATACTAGGATAACCTATGCCAGCCTGGCTGCTCTGATACCATGCCCTGTGGCACCCCGATCCGCATGGAGCAGGGGGCCTTCGCACGTCAGCCCAGGATAACACCTGACGCACGACAGGTCCATAATACAGCATTCCAGGTACAAAAATATTCATCAAATACATGTATATGAGATGACATCATTGATGAATACAATTATCTGGCATAGCCCTGAGGCTATTAAATGACAGCGGAAGTCTGATAAAAATGGCGGCGGAAGTCTTGGTTTGGCAGCATAACAACTCTGGCTGGGCTCCACAACTCACAAGACTGGCAAGATTACGGCCTAGCACAACGGATCAAGCAAGCAATACGGGTACGACCTACAAAACTGGCATGACACGCCAGGTCAGTACATTGAATGTACTTGCAAGACAACCAAATACATAGCATCCAAACAAGCTACAGACAAAGCAAGAACCGAGCGCATGCAACACCCTATCTCATATCAATTACTAAACATGGCATGATAAAAATCAACTAAGCATGAACAAAATCATAACATCTACTAACATGGCAATGACATGATATATCAGAACATGATTATAACATTGTAATAGCAAAACATAGAATTTTATATCAATCATGGCATAACTTAACATGTCAATCAAAGCATAGCATGGCATCAAGAAACTATGCTGAAAATAAACTACCAATAATATCCAATGCAGACATAGCATGTTAACATTATGCAATTATCTTCTGTTCTATCATGGTTCTTTAAATGCAAATAATGATATATTATTCCAGCAATGCAACCAAACTTGTGCACCAAGTCCCTCGGACTCTCTTATCAACTGTGGTCATCCCTGGATCACAAACACACCACCAAAGTGGTCTTTCTCAAGAACAACTCGTGATCCTTACGGCAATCACAACCACGACCAACACTTGGTCTCCAACCATGATCCTTACGGCGATCACAACCACGACCAATATTTGGCCTGTGATCCTTATGGCGATCACAACCACTTATCTCATCATCAAAATATCGTCGTGACTCCTCACGACTATCTCATAGTTCAAGTTACCATATTCTTGTTATCACATATTTATTTACCAACTTAATTATTTCGGTTTGTCCTCCATTTCGACCAAGACCTGATAGTGGTACCTACTACAAACTGTTGCTATCGATAGACTTTATACACTCTGCAGAGGTAGCACATTGTACCCACACCACGGAACCCATGGCCTCGTCATCCCATTCGGGTGGACCAATGGCATTCCGACGAAACCAACCTACTGCCATGACGCTCTCCCGGCCACTCCGACCCAATCCCCAACGGGCTGGTCCTGGGTGGCCCCGTGTCTACCAAAGACACCCCGACCACCGGCGTGATCAACTCCCACTCGGGGACTGGTACCAAAAATCTCAAAAACGAGCACACAAGGTTATGTCCACTTACCTGATCAGGGTAAGCACGCCCATAACCTTCCCTAGTAGGAGGCACCGGCGAGAGGTCACGACAATAGCTCGCATTAAGGCCTCCCATAAGGCAAATGTGGCTGCACTGAAAAAGTTTGGTTTGGCGGCACTATGACTCAATCCCATCGATGATGGAGGAGGTTTGTTATTATTAAGTCATTTTATTTCCTTCTCCATCATCATGAACATATTTAACATGAGTGCAACATGCCGCATACAAATGCACGAACAAAATATTGAACTCCTCAAGTGCACAACTATAACATAAAGGACACGAAAATAGTATATCAACGGTGCATTACAATCCTCATAACAGCTTATAACGATGACATGCAAATAAAGTAGAGTAGTGGCATGGCATTATTAATAATAAAATTCTAATTAACATGGCAAATGTATCACGAAACACAAACATAGGCATAAAGAAATAACTGCCGATGAAAACGATATAAAACAACTGCAACTACACACACACTAAAGGTGCAAGCAAAGTCAACATGCAAGTTTGGGGCTCATGATAAGAGGTTGGCTTGCCTGGGGGTCGACAAATACTCCGGGAAGAAGTGCGAAATGATCGCGAAAAGATTTGCCGGAAACAGTTCCTTCTCGGAGGGGGCTGTTTACGGGCAAGGGCAAAAAGGTCATTTTCACTGTGTGAAAATATTATGAAAATGACATCAACCGAACGGGCTCGACGAAACGAAGACGTGGGCTTTGGATTCACCTCATTTGGAGTTGTGGGTAAAAAGATATGACCGTTTAACTATCAGGGACCAATCTGTAAAGAAAATCATTACAAACGGGCCCTAGCAGAAAAACAGATCGCGTCTTTCTCAGAAATACGCTTTCCAGAAAGGAAAGCGCATTCTAACCCGAAGAAGAGGAAGAATACGCTTTCGGTGATCGAAAGCGCATTATCCAGCAATACGCTTTCGCGTGGGGAAAACGACTTCGCGGATGGGGCGCGTCCACTTATCCAACGTGGCGCTCCCCGTCTCGCCGACAGGTGGGGCCCAGAGGCAGGGTCAACGCGGGCGGGGCCCGCCTGGCCTTCTTCTTCCTCATGCTCGGGGTCGAGCAAGGCAGCGGGAGGGGATCGCCCCGACAGCGATCGCCGGCGCGTCTGGCCACCTCTCGCGACGGCCGACCTACCCACGAGCTCAGGAGAACGAGGCGCATCTCCTGGTGGGCTCGGTTGCCGGCGAGGAGCGTGGGAGAAGAAGCAGCAGGGCACGCGGCGGAGAGGGGCTTCGGGCTCTGGTGGGCATGGGGTTCTGGTGGGGGAAGCGGAGGGGCGGCGAGCCAGGGAGGATCGACGGGGAGTGGCGCGTCCATCCATGGGCTCAGACTGGGCAGGGGACGGCCGGGGAGAGAGAATGGCTGAGGGGGATCGGCAGCGGCCATTCGGCCATGGAGGGGGATGTGGAGCTTCGAGGCGAGTGGGGAGGCTTTGAGAGGCGTTGTGGCTGCGAAAGAGCTCGAGGGCTCTACTTATAGCCGCGGGAGAGCTCGGGAAGGGGGGGCGAGCTGGCACGCAGCGTGCGACGTGTCCGTGCACCGGCAAGGGCGTAGGCGCGGCCAAGGCTCACGGGGAGGCACGGGAAGGCGACGAGGGGGATCAAGACAAACGCGAGAGGGTCACGGAGACGAGGAAGGCATGCGGACGAACGGAGGAAGAAGACATTAGCGAGGAAGACGACGATGCACCAGAGCGCACTATTCCGGTCGTTGGCACAGGTCTCCGGAGAAGAAAACGAAGGGGGGCAGCGGTCCAGAGCGAAGATGACGATGACGAGGGGGGGCTACTGGACATTAATGGCGAGGCCAGAGGTGGTCGGGGCAGCGATGCCGACGACCACAGTGGCTAGACCACCGTTTTGGCTGGTTACACGCGTGGTCACCACTGGCATGGCACGCTCTGGGGTTTTAACTGATGTAAATTCATGTCTACCGCGTAGTCCTTCCAGCGTGGAGTGTTACCATGGTGAAAGATCGGGCAGAGACAAATGGAGATGAGTGAAACAAGCTCCACAAGTTTGCTGTTGCAAACTTGACAACATCCTAGAGATTAAACCAGAGAGGGTAAATGGTAAACTTGATGTCTGGGAGGCTTGGGGTAGAAAGGACTACGATCCTAGAAGTTTTGAGGTAAAATGGACAACTATTTACCATAGTTGCTGTACAACCACCAAAACTGACCCAGAAACTTAATCATGATGAAACACTCACTAGGAGTGATGGATTGGGCTATAACTTGGCAAAGCCCGATGATTTGAACATACCATGATGCTGTAAAAAGTTCATACCAAATGGACTCACCAAAATGGTACTACCTTCACAGCTATCATTTCTGTCCAAAAACTTCAGAAAAATCCTTAGGGCAATTGGTCAAGTGAAATGAGCCACAATCTTGTGGAGATAGGTTATATGAGAAGGAGAAGGCCTGGAAAAATTATCAGCCATAATGGAGCAAGATAAAATACACTTGCTTCACAAACTTAAAATTTGGACAGAAAACAAGAATTGCTCCTATGCTCACATAGTTCAATGAAATGAACTGAATTTGGGTAGAGGATAATGATTTGAGATACTTGAGAGGATGGAAAAGTTTCATCCTATTTGGAAACAGTATGAAGGTACTTCACAAACTTGTGTTCTGGTCAGAAACTTTGAAAAATTGCACAGGGAGCTAGGGTGAATGGATTGAGCTCATCTTTGGTATCCATGGGTTATTTAACAATGTTAAACACCCTGCCAAATTGCAGCTCAATTGGACTTAGCAATAAAGCACTTCCTTTGCAAAATTTCAGAGAAGGCAGAAACTTGCATTGGATCATGTGCCAAATTTTAAACTGTGGAATCATGATATTATTATATAGCAATGACAAGCTCCACAATTTATGTGGGATTTTTCTCTACTATAAAAATAGTAGTTCCTTTGTAAATTGGCAGAAATGCAATATTGGCATTAAATAGGAAAAGGCAATTTTCCTTATTTAATTATGGCCAATATACTTGCCAGAGCTTGGATTAGACATAATCATCAACTCCACCAATTCTCATGAATTTAGGAGATGGCTAGATAGGCCTTTGGATTTTATTCCTCAGAAAGGCAAGAAAAGGAATAAATCATAATTCAAAAATATTGCATTGGACTTAGCAATATTTTTGCATATCCAACGTTAAGAAAGATAGGATGATCTCTGGGATCAATTGGGAGGATCACCAGAACAAGGAAAATGGTGGCTCCTTTGTAATCACAAGGGCATATCCAAATTCCAAAAATTTGGAATTAGGGTTTAAGAGGAATTGAGCTGATGCAAATGAGGTCTTGCCCACTAAAAAAGACATGAGCAGGATTTTGAAAGGTTGGAAATGACAAAATTTTCTCAGGGTCATAAAGCAAACTCAAGAGAAAATTTTGAAAATGAGTGCCAGGAGAGAATAACAGCACAAAAATTGATAACCCACTTTTGGGGCTGTTACAGCGCGTCACCTAGGTTTATGCGCAATATCGCTAGGTGGCGGGAAACAGGTGAGGAAATGGCGGGAAACGGTGGCGTGTTCATAAACGCCATCAATTAATGGAAACTTAGCATAGAAGGAACATCGAGCTAGCAAAACAAGTAGATGATGATCAGATGAACACGGACCACACTAGGGAACCCGTCGGTGATGAATTCATCAATCGCAAACGATGGAATGCTAGCAAGCGTTTGCCCAGAACACACCCGGCTTATTCCATCACAAACAGGTCGGATGGATCAACAGTATGCTATGTATCGTACATTGTCAAAAAGTAATGCGGTAGACCTTCTTTAACATGTGTTAAAAAATAAAAATAAAAATAAAAAACAAGGACCTCGAGGTTAAATTAACTCATGGGACGAGTCGTATTAGTCATTTAATTTGACAAATACGACCCACCCTATCAGTTAATTTAACATCAACAGAGCTTCCCATCCAGTCACCCATCTGATGGCTGCTCCAGCCTGAGCACACTTAACTTGAGAGTTCTCTTACATGAGCTACTGGTGGAACAGACCGCCCATCCCCCAATAGCCAACAGATGTTGTGTAGACAGAACATATCACATGCGTCTTACTAGAAGCAATCACTACAGGAATCAGCTAATTTGCCGCCCGCCAAGGCAGACGGCAAAGGCATGGAAGGCGGACGACAAAGGCCTTTGCCGTCTTCCGCGGACGGCAAAAGGCACCGGCAAAGAAAGGATCGGTAAAGACCTTCTTTGGCGTCTGCTTTCTTAAGCGGACGGCAAAGGGGCCTTTGCCATCAGCGGCTGACGGCAAAGAAAGCCGACGGCAATAAATTCGTTGTTAGTCCGTTACGTGGCTAACGGCAGTATTTGCCGTCCGCGGCTGACGACAAAGAGCATCAGACCTTTGCAGTCGGCCGAATGACGTGAGTTGGATGTCACTGCCCACCAAGGCTTTGCAGTCCGCCACTGTAGGCAAATGCGGTGATCCATTGCCGTCTACCACTGTAGGCAAAGGCTTTGTCGTCCGCCACTGTAGGCAAAGGCTTTGCCGTCCGCCACTGTAGGCAAAGTAACCAAATGGGTCAGCTTCCAGAAAGCACAGGTAGCTGCCACGTGGCTTCTTTGCCATCCGCAGTGGACGGCAAAGAGCCCGTTGCCGTCGGTGGCAGACGGCAAAGAGCCTGCATTACCTTTATTTTTTCTTTTTTTTAAATCCAACAATTTTCACAGCAAATATATATGACATATATAGATACATTTCACAGGGCTATTTCACAGCAAACATATGACATATCCAGCACATAAGTTTCATCGTACATACATATATAGTTCCATCCATTCGTACATAGCAAGTTGCACATACACATTGTTCCCTCATAGTAAGCTAAGAATACTAGAAGAGAATGAAAGAAAAAACAAGCACTCCATCATAGCAAGCTAGCTTCCGTGAAGTGAATGAAATCTGCAAAATGGCAAATAAGAAAGTTAGAAAAACGTGACTAGAAGAAGAAGTATATGTCATTTATGAGCAAACTTAGGTGAAATGGATCATTTATGAGCTAACTTAGTTGAAATGGATTGTTTATGGGCTAACTAAGGTGAAATGGGTCGATTATGAGCTAACTAAGGTGAAATGGATCATTTATGAGCTAACTTAGTTGAAATGGATCGTTTATGAGCTAACCAAGGTGAAATGGATCATTTATGAGCTAACTTAGGTACAATGCATCATTTTAGAGCTAACCTAGGTAAGATGGGTCATTTTGGAGCTAACCTAGGTAAAATGGGTCATTTTAGAGCTAACTTGGGTAAAATGGATCATTTATGAGCTAACTAAGGTAAAATGGGTCATTTTAGAGCTAACTTAGGTAAAATGGGTCATTTTAGAGCTAACTTGGGTAAAATGGGTCATTTTAGAGCTAACTTAGGTAAAATGGATCGTTTATGAGCTAACTAAGGTAAAATGGATCATTTTAGAGCTAACTTGGGTAAAATGGGTCATTTTAGAGCTAACTTGGGTAAAATGGATCATTTATGAGCTAACTAAGGTAAAATGGGTCATTTTAGAGCTAACTTAGGTAAAATGGATCATTTATGAGCTAACTAAGATAAAATGGATCGTTTATGAGCTAACTAAGCTAATTATGCCATTTTGACATAAAAATAATACTACTTCAAGCATACTAACTAAGCAATTATGTCTTCTCAAAATAACATGGCCAAAGAAAGTTATCCCTACAAAATCATATAGTCTGGCTATGCTCTATCTTCATCACACAAAGTATTTAATCATGCACAACCCCGGTGACAAGCCAAGCAATTGTTTCATACTTTTGGTGTTCTCAAACTTTTTCAATCTTCACGCAATACATGAGCGTGAGCCATGGACATAGCACTTTATGTGGAATAGAATGGTGGTTATGGAGAAGACAAAAGGGAGAAGATAGTCTCACATCAACTAGGCGTATCAACGGGCTATGGAGATGCCCATCAATAGATATCAATGTGAGTGAGTAGGGATTGCCATGCAACGGATGCACTAGAGCTATAAGTATATGAAAGCTCAACAAAAGAAACTAAGTGGGTGTGCATCCAACTCGCTTGCTGACGAAGACCTAGGGCATTTTGAGGAAGCCCATCATTGGAAAATACAAGCCAAATTCTATAATGAAAAATTCCCACTAGTATATGAAAGTGATATCATAGGAGACTCTCTATCATGAAGATCATGGTGCTACCTTGAAGCACAAGTGTGGTAAAAGGATAGTAGCATTGTCCCTTCTCTTTTTTTCTCTCATTTTTTTCTTTGGGCCTTTTCTCCTTTTTATGGCCTCTTTTTTTTCGTTCGGAGTCTCATCCCGACTTGTGGGGGAATCATAGTCTCCATCATCCTTTCCTCAATTGGGACAATGCTCTAATAATGATGATCATCACACTTTTATTTACTTTACAACTGAAGAATTACAACTCAAAACTTAGAACATAATATGACTCTCTGTGAATGCCTCCGGCGGTGTACCGGGATATGCAATGAATCAAGAGTGACATGTATGAAAATTATGAACGGTGGCTTTGCCACAAATACCATGTCAACTACATGATCATGCAAAGCAATATGACAATGATGGAGCGTGTCGCAGTAAACGGAACGCTGGTAAGTTGCATGGCAATATATCTCGGAATGGCTATGGAAATGCCATGATAGGTATGTATGGTGGCTGTTTTGAGGAAGGTATATGGGGGGTGTATGATACCGGCGAAAAGTGCGCGATATTAGAGAGGCTAGCAATGGTGGAAGGAAGAGAGTGCGTATAATCCATGGACTCAACATTAGTCATAAAGAACTCATATACTTGTTGCAAAAATCTACAAGTTATCAAAGCAAATTATTACGCGCATGCTCCTAGGGGGATAGATTGGTAGGAAAAGACCATCGCTCGTCCCCGACCGCCACTCATAAGGAAGACAATCAATAAATAAATCATGCTCCGACTTCATCACATAACGGTTCATCATACGTGCATGCTACGGGAATCACAAACTTTAACACAAGTATTTCTCAAATTCACAACTACTCAACTAGCATGGCTCTAATATCACCATCTTCATATCTCAAAACAATTATCAAGCATCAAACTTCTCATAGTATTCAACACACTCATAAGAAAAAAAAATTACTAATCCTGGATGCCTATCATAATTAAAGCAAATTACCATGCTGTTTTGTAGGACCCTCAAAATAATATAAGTGAAGCATGAGAGAACAATAGTTTCTATAAAACAAATCCACCACCGTGCTCTAAAAGATATAAGTGAAGCACTAGAGCAAAAACTATATAGCTCAAAAGATATAAGTGAAGCACATAGAGTATTCTAATAAATTCTGAATCATGTGTGTCTCTCTCAAAAGGTGTGTAAAGCAACGATGATTGTGGTAAACTAAAAAGCAAAGAATCAAATCATACAAGACACTCCAACCAAAACACATATCACGTGGTGAATAAACATATAGCTCCAAGTAAAGTTACCGATAGACGAAGACGAAAGAGGGGATGCCTTCCGGGGAATCCCCAAGCTTTGGCTTTTTGGTGTCCTTAGATTGTCTTGGGGTGCCATGGGCATCCCCAAGCTTAGGCTTTTGCCACTCCTTGTTCCGTAATCCATCAAATCTTTTACCCAAAACTTGAAAACTTCACAACACAAAACTTAACAGAAAATCTTGTGAGCTCCGTTAGCGAAAAAAAACAAAACACCGCTTCAAGGTACTGTAATGAACTCATTCTTTATTTATATTGGTGTTAAACCTAATGTATTCCAACTTCTCTATGGTTTATAAACTCTTTTACTAGCCATAGATTCATCAAAATAAGCAAACAACACACGAAAAATAGAATCTGTCAAAAACAGAACAGTCTGTAGTAATCTGTAACTAAGGCAAACTTCTGGAACACAGAAAAAAACTACAAAAATAGGAAGACCTAGAAAATTTGTTTATTGATCTACTGCAATTGGAATCAGTATTTTATCACGTTCTAGTGATTTTTAACAATTGTTTTCGTGCACAGAAAGTTTCTGAAATTTTCAGCAAGATCAAATAGCAATCATCCAAGAAGATCCTATAGGTTTAACTTGGCACAAACACTAATTAAAACATAAAAAAAAAATCTAACCAGAGGCTAGATCGTACATTTATTCCTAAACAGAAGCAAAAAGCAAAAAACTAAAATAAAATTGGGTTGCCTCCCAACAAGCGCTATCGCTTAACGCCCCTAGCTAGTCATTGATAATTTTAATAATGCTCACATGAAAGACAAGAATTGAAGCGCAAAGAGAGCATCATAAAACACGTGACAAACACATCTAAGTCTAACATACTTCCTATGCATAGGCATATTATAAGCAAACAAATTTGCAAGGCAAGCAAAAACTAGCATATGCAAGGAAGAAGAAAGTGACGATAGCAATCTCAACATGAAGAGAGGTAATTTAGTAACATGAAAATTTCTACAACCATATTTTCCCTTCTCAAAATAATTACATGTAGGATCATAAGCAAATTCAACAATATAGCTATCACATAACATATTCTCAACACGATCCACATGCATGCAAAGTTGACACTCTTCCCAAATAGTGGGATTAACATGAACTAAAGTCAAGACCTCTCCAAACTCACTTTTATCAAAAACTTCATAAGATTGAACATTATCCAAATATGTGGGATCTAAAGTTGACACTCTTCCAAACCCACTTTCAATATTATTGCAAACATTATTATCAATCTCATGTTCATCATGGGGCTTAAATAAATTTTCAAGATCATAAGAAGAATCACCCCAATCATGATCATTGCAACAAGTAGTAGACATAGCAAAACTAGCATCCCCAAGCTTAGGGTTTTGCATATTATTAGCACAACTGGCATCAAGAGAATTTATAGTAAAGTCATTGCAATCATGCTTTTTATTCAAGGAGCTATCGTGAATCTCTTTATAAAGCACTTCATCACAATTTCCAGATTCACGAATTTCAAGCAAAACCTCATAAAGATAATCTAGTGCACTCAACTCACTAGCAATATGTTCTTCATAATTGGATCTCTTAAAGAGATTATCAAGTGGATGAGGATCCATAAACTTTTAGCAAGCGAAGATGCAAGCAAAAAGAAGGCACATGGTAACACAAGAAGCAAGCGAAAAAGAGGCGAACGGAAAAGAGAGGGCGAATAAAACGGCAATGGTGAAGTGGGGGAGAGGAAAACGAGAGGCAAATGGAAAATAATGTAATGCGAGGGAGAAGAGTTTATGATGGGTACTTGGTATGTCTTGACTTGGCGTAGATCTCCCCGGCAGCGGCGCCAGAAATCCTTCTTGCTACCTCTTGAGCACTGCGTTGTTTTCCCTTGAAGAGGAAAGGGTGATGCAGTAAAGTAGCATAAGTATTTCCCTCAGTTTCTGAGAACCAAGGTATCAATCCAGTAGGAGATCACGCTCAAGTCCCATGCACCTACACAAACAAATAAGAACCTCGCAACCAACGCGATAAAGGGGTTGTCAATCCCTTCACGGTCACTTACGAGAGTGAGATCTGATAGATATGATCAGATAATATTTTTGGTATTTTCATGATAAAGAGAAATAAAGATGCTAAGTAAAATAAACGGCAATAAAAATAGCTAAGTGTTGGAAGATTAATATGATGGAAAATAGACCCGGGGGCCATTGGTTTAACTAGTGGCTTCCCTCAAGAGCATAAGTATTACGGTGGGTGAACGAATTACTGTCCAGCAATTGATAGAATTGAGCATAGTTATGAGAATATCTAGGTATGATCATGTATATAGGCATCACGTCTGCGACAAGTAGACCGAAACGATTCTGCATCTACTACTATTACTCCACACATCGACCGCTATCCAGCATGCATCTAGAGTATTAAGTTCATAAGAACAGAGTAATGCTTTAAGTAAGATAACATGATGTAGAGGGATAAACTCATGCAATATGATATAAACCCCATCTTTTTATCCTCGATGGCAACAATACAATACGTGCCTTGCTACCCCTGCTGTCACTGGGAAATGACACCGCAAGATTGAACCCAAAGCTAAGCACTTCTCCCATTGCAAGAAAGATCAACCTAGTAGGCCAAACCAAACTGATAATTCGAAGAGACTTGCAAAGATAACCAGTCATACATAAAAGAATTCAGAGGAGATTCAAATATTGTTCATAGATAAACTTGATCATAAACCCACAATTCATCGGATCTCGACAAACACACCGCAAAAGAAGATTACATTGAATAGATCTCGAAGAAGATCAAGGGGAACTTTGTAGGATCATAAGCAAATTCAACAATATAGCTATCACATAACATATTCTCAACACGATCCACATGCATGCGATGTTGACACTCTTCCGAATAGTGGGATTAAACATTAACTAAAGTCATGACCTCTCCAAACCCGCTTTTATCAAAAACTTCATAAGATTGAACATTCTCCAAATATGTGGAATCTAATGTTGACACTCTTCCAAACCCACTTTCAGTAGTATTGCAAACATTATAATCAATCTCATATTCATCATGGGGATAAAATAAATTTTGAAGATCAAAAGAAAAATCACCCCAATCATGATCATTGCAACAAGTGGAGGACATAGCAAAACTAGCATCCCCAAGCTTAGGGTTTTGCATATTATTAGCACAATTTACATCAATATAATTTATAATAAAATCATTGCAATCATGCTTTTTCAAAGATCTATCGTGAATCGCTTCATAAAGTACTTCATCACAATTTTTAGATTCATGAATTTCAAGCAAAACCTCATAAAGATAATCTAGTGCACTCAACTCACTAGCAATAGGTTCATCATAATTGGATCTCTTAAAGAGATTACCAAGTGGATGAGGATCCATAAACTCTAAGCAAGCGAAGATGCAAGAAAAAAGAAGGTACATGGTAATACAAGCAAACAAAAGATCGAATGGAAAAAGGGCGAAGAAAATGGCAAGGGTGAAGTGGGGGAGAGGAAAACGAGAGGCAAATGGCAAATAATATAATGCGAGGGACAAGAGTTTGTGATGGGTACTTGGTATGTCTTGACTTGTGCGTAGACTCCCCGGCAACGGCGCAGAAATCCTTCTTGCTACCTCTTGAGCACTGCGTTGGTTTCCCTTGAAGAGGAAAGGGTGATCCAGTCGGAGATCACGCTCAAGTCCCACGCACCTACACAAACAAATAAGAACCTCGCAACCAATGTGATAAAGGGGTTGTCAATCCGTCCACGGACACTTACGAGAGTGAGATCTGATAGATATGATAAGATAATATTTTTGGTATTTTTATGATAAAGAGAAATAAAGATGCTAAGTAAAATAAACGGCAATAAAAATAGCTAAGTGTTGGAAGATTAATATGATGGAAAATAGACCCCGGGGCCATAGGTTTCACTAGTGGCTTCTCTCAAGAGCATAAGTATTACGGTGGGTGAACGAATTACTGTCGAGCAATTGATAGAATTGAGCATAGTTATGAGAATATCTAGGTATGATCATGTATATAGGCATCACGTCCGCGACAAGTAGACCAAAACGATTCTGCATCTACTACTATTACTCCACACATCGACCGCTATCCAGCATGCATCTAGAGTATTAAGTTCATAAGAACAGAGTAATGCTTTAAGTAAGATGACATGATGTAGAGGGATAAACTCATGCAATATGATATAAGCCCCATCTTTTTATGCTCGATGGCAACAATACAATACGCGTCATTTCCCCTACTGTCACTGGGATTGAGCACCGCAAGATTGAACCCAAAGCTAAGCACTTCTCCCATTGCAAGAAAGATCAATCTAGTAGGCCAAACAAAACTGATAATTCGAAGATACTTGCAAAGATAACCAATCATACATAAAAGAATTCAGAGGAGATTCAAACATTGTTCATAGATAATCTTGATCATAAACCCACAATTCATCGGATCTCGACAAACACACCGCAAAAGAAGATTACATCGAATAGATCTCCAAGAAGATCAAGGAGAACTTTGTATTGAGATCCAAAGAGAGAGAAGAAGCCATCTAGCTAATAACTGTGGACCCGAAGGTCTGAGGTAAACTACTCACACATTATCGGAGAGGCTATGGTGTAGATGTAGAAGGCCTCCGTGATCAATGCCCCCTCCGGCGGAGCGCCGAAAAAGGCCCCAAGATGGGATCTCAGGGTACAAAGGGTTGCGGTGGTGGAAATAGGGTTTTGGCTCTGTCTCTGATGTTTTGGGGGTACGTAGGTATATATAGGAGGAAGAAGTATGTCGGTGGAGCAACGAGGGGCCCACGAGGGTGGAGGGCGCGCCCAGGGGGTAGGCGCGCCCCCCTGCCTTGTGCCTTCCTTGTTGATTGCTTTACGTAGACTCCAAGTCCTCTGGATCACGTTTGTTCCAGAAATCACGTTCCCGAAGGTTTCATTCCGTTTGGACTCCATTTGATATTCCTTTTGTGCGAAACACTGAAATAGGCAAAAAACAACAATTTGAGCTGGGCCTCCTGTTAATAGGTTAGTCCCAAAAATAATATAAAAGTGTATAATAAAGCCCATTAAACATCCAAAACAGAATATAATATAGCATGGAACAATAAGAAATTATAGATACGTTGGAGACGTATCACCAACCGAGGGGGAGGTGTTTGATGACGAGGCGCTCGCCACCGCCGGGCTTCAGGTTGTTGATGAACCGAGCGCCGGCGGTGACGGTTCCCAAGAGGAGCAGCTTCTTCGGGCCATGAGTGTCAACTTCCAGAAGCTCCAGGCGCTCCACCGTGCCCGCCTGGACAAGGTAAAATCCAGGATGGCGGCGGCGGACAAGGCAGGGGCGGATCTTGAGGAGCGCGTCGCCAAGACGCAGGCCTGGTTCCACGAGGCCCACGAAGAACTGAGGGTTGCCCAGGGGTTGCTGGCTGAGCGCAAATAGGAGCTCATCCTGAAGTAGGCTGACGTCAAGAAGGCCCAGGAGGCGGTGAAGGAACAAGCCTCCAAGGACGAGGCCGCTCGGCAACAGCACCAGGGTCTGCTGAACTCCCAGGAGGAGGAGCTCGCCGCCCGTGAGGAGGCGCTCGCCGCCACACTCCGTGGCAAGGATGAGCAGGTCAAGAAGCTCGTCATGCAGCGGACCCAGGAGTTGGAGCAGAGGCACAAGGAGGCACTCAATGCTTAGGCCCTGGTCCATGCCGACAAGGTGAAGAAGCTGGAGCTGGAGCGGGAGGAGCTGAAGAAGGTGGCCTTGGACCTGACGAAGGAGAGGGACACGGCCAACCGTTCTTTGGCAGATGCCCATGCCACTGTCTCCAACAAGGCCAAGCTGCTCTCCGAGGCCAATGACTCCATCAACGATCTGAAGTTGAAGCTGGACGGCTTGGAGGGGAAGCTTTTGGAGGCCGGGGCTCGTCAGGAGACCTTGAACAAGGTCCTAGAGGACGAGAAGCAGCTGCGGAGGAATGATGCTGCCAAACATCAGGAGTACGTGAAGGGCGTAAACCTTTGGATCAGCTGCCTCGTCGACGTCACCGACAGGATCACCACGAAGCTGGCTGCCATGGGGATGCCGAATGTCAGGTACTCCCATGAGCCGAACGTGAGTCCCAATGCTAGGCTGACTCTGTTCTTCGAGGGCGTCCTTGGAGCCCTGGAGCAGCTCCGTTCCAACCGAGTGACCTCTCTGGCCAACGAGGCCCGGAAGCTCTGCCGGGGCGCCCTGACCAAGGTGCTCACCAAGGTGGCGTACTGGAACCCCAACGTCGACTTCGCCGCTGCGCTGGAGAGCTTGCCGGAGGATGTGGACCTCGTGGTGCTCGAGGAGCGTATCGAGCCCATCATCAAGCGCGTTGACGGGGTCCGGAGGGTGGAGGGCCAGCGCCGAGATTAGGCGCCCCGTTTTGCTTTGCCGCTGCTAGTTCATAACCAAGACGATTTTATCTTAAGTTAGAACCGCAGTAACAATTGATGTAATATAACTCTGCAGTACATTTTTTAAAACGATGCATGCTATTTTCCTGTTCGATCTTTCCTGGTATGTACGCCCTACACTTAGTTGGACAGGCTCGCCGGCGCGTAAACCCAGGGCGCGACACTTTGAGGACGGATCCTTAGCGGCCTGCTGGGTGTGCTTGCTGCTGGGCAAACCGCCTTCCCGCTCTCAACGCGGCCGCTCGAACTGTTGAGCGAACTCGAAACAGAACAAGGGCGTTGCCAATAGGGGGAGTGTCCCATCACGTGCAGTTTTCCCATACAAAGAGCAAGATCTTTCGAGGAAAATAACTTTATAAAAGAAAAGGGAATTACTCAAGGTTTTGCGTGACTTCGCTTTTTGCGACCACGCAGATGACCGTTGCTGCTGCGGATGGCACCAGAGTGCGGCTTATTGATGCTGCCTTCTCTTATCGGGCCACCGCGACGAGGGAGTCGATAGGTTGGCTCCAAAACCGGGTTTTCACAGCTTGCGCCGCCCCCTACCTGGCGTGCCAAAGATGTCGATGGAAACGACACCTCTGGGATCACGGGGAATCCCTTCTACGGTCGGCGGGTGCGGCGCTGTGGAAAGAGAGGGTTTAAGAGATCAACACGGGAGATTTATCCAGGTTCGGGCTGCAAGTGATGTGTAATACCCTACTCCTGCTGGCTCCTGTTTATCTGGTGTTCTTGGACTAGCTACAAAGCATGCAGGGTCCAAAAAGTCTGAATCCTCTCTCAGTATGCCGCGAGCCACCTTTTATAGTCAAAGGGGCTGCCACAGTGGCACACAGGAGGTGGAAAGTTGTACATTAGTCGAGTTTATCTCTGGCACCGTAGGACAAAATGTATTAAATGCGCTACTTAGGTGTCCTCTTACTTTATCGAGGACGGCAACGAGGCCCGTCCCGTCCGTCGCCGCTTCGCCTTGCTCCGACACGCGTCCAGGCCAACGAGGCATGCAGCGCCATGTAGGCTGGCAGGCTGCTGACCTGGTGTGGTGGCAGAGTCTTCACGAAGATCTGCATGCCACCACGTAGGTGCTTGATTAGTAGCTTAGGAGCCACGTACTGCCATGTGGGTACCTGCTTAGTTGGTGGATCGGCCGCTGAGCTGGGGCGGCGACGGGGCGGCAAGGCCTTGCCGTGGTCTTGTTGATATTCCCGGCAAGGGTCTTGCCGGGACCTTGTGGGCGCCCTCGGCAAGAGTGTTGCTGGGGCCTCGTGGGCATCCTTGGCAAGGAGCCTCACTGTTGTCTTGTTTTCTGGTTCCTACCTAGGCCTCACAGGCCCTTTGTCTTCACAAAGATTTGCATGTCACCATGGAGGCGCCTCCCGAGCCTTGGTTCCAATGTGGTTGATGGTGTCGGAACTTTTAGACTCAAGGGTGGCCACCCCGTTGGTGTTGGGCAACTTGCCCAGGCAAGGCTCTTGCCGGGGTCATGAAGGCCGTCCCGGCAAGGGCCTTGCCGGGGGAGTTTCACCTCGCCCCTCTGCTCTTCATGCTTCTGGTCTTGAATACAGCTCTGTTAGTCTTGTGTCTTTGCTTCCTCTTCTGTACCACCAAGCGCGGCTGTGGGTGCGTGACTGCTACTGCCCGCGCACAAGTAAATGGGTGCAAAAAGGGACCCCTACTTTTGTACACCGACAGATACGAGACCCTTCCCGAAAAGATGATGAATTGTAGTTGCATAGTTGACTGAGAACATAGTTTGTTGGTTTCAATAGAGTTTATGCTTTTACTTCGATGTTGTGATGAATTGTTACTTGTTCATGAGAAGTCATATGATCAAATTTATGTGATAAAGTTCTCTGATAAAGTTTTTTGTCGTTATAATAATAAGTATGATGCTTCTATGTCCTAATTTGGTTTTTATTGACACCTCTCTCTCTAAGCATGTTGGCATGTTTTTCAATATCGGTTTTTTGCTTGAGGACAAGCGAGGTCTGAGCTTGGCGGAGTTGATACATCCATTTCGCATCATGTTTTCCTACAGTTACTTACAATGGTTTTATGCATAAAAATGCTTTATGGAGTAATTCTAATGCCTTTTCTCTCATAATATGCAAGGTTTACACAAAGAGGGAGAATGCCGGCAGCTAGAATTCAGGACCTAAAAAAGCTATGTCAGAGTTACCTATTTTGCACATCTCCAAAGAGCTAAAAATTTATGGAGAATTGTTTTGGAATATAAAAAAAAACTAGAGCAAATAACTGCCGGAGGGGGGCCACCTGTGAACACAAGACACCACAGCGCATCAGGCCCCCATGTGCGCCCTGGTGGGTTGTGCTCAGCCCAGCCCACCTCTGGTGCACATCGTCTGGTATATAGGTCATTTTGACCTAGAAAAAATAGGTGAAGGACATTCGGGATGGAGTGCCGCCGTCTCGAAGAGAAACTTGGGCAGGAGCACTTTTGCCCTCCGGTGGAGCTATTCCATCGAGGGAACTTCCCTCCCGGAGGGGGAAATCGAGGCCATCGTCATCACCAATGTGGGGACCCCGACTCATAAGTCGTGATCACCGAATGCACGTGTACATTGATCCCAGAGATCAATGCTCACTGAACACACATAAGCTGAATAACAAGAGTCTTACATCCATACATACCGTCTTACACAAATTATGACCATTATGGTCAAGTCTTACATAGATAAATCCACAAGGGCTGAATACCAAATAAACTTAAGCAGTGGAAATCATCGTAGGTAAGTAGAACCCATGCCATATGCCTTAACCCTACAGGCATTCTGACTGGGAAAGCATCCTAGTTCGCATGTTCGTCTCCAAAGAACTCGTCTTTGAACTCCTGCTCTTCCATGCCTGGCCAATTAAATAACCAGTGGCAAGCCAATGAGTACTTTGAATGTGCTCGCAAGCAACCCATGATTGGAACAAGGCACAATAATGCAATGATATAGCACTAAGTAGGTAGTTTGCAGAAAGCTAGTTTTGAGTGCAATGACATGATCTATCAACAAGTAAAGTATGCATCATGGGAGTACAGATATCCGTATGGACAAGTTGCAGATATCAACATAAGCAGAGTTGGACACCAATCCAACTTGATCATCGTGTCAAGTCAACCGACTTAACCCAATTAGCTTCATCAACACACACACATGTGGTTTGTAAAACTCTGGACGTAGTTTAAGAAGTACCGCCCAACTGTCCTTGACCGTGGACATGGCTATTCGAATAGTTTTACACTCTGCAGAGGTTGCACACTTTACCCACAAGATCCGGGGAACTTCCGTGTCATCCACGATCCGCGGTACCTCAAGTACCCGGCGTAAGCACCCGATCACTATCTTTCCCTAGACGACACTAACATAGAGTCCACTCAATTGGTAGTAACCCCCGTGCCCAACATTTCACATCTTAAAATTGTGGAGCCTCGCTCCCATATTCATCACATACCACTGGCATGGGGTACCAACGATGTGTCCTATGCCCTGTGAAAACAGTCATGGCCGCCCTACCTGACACGACCCCGTCCCGAGAGTGACCTCATGTCACCCCTGTCACCCCCGTCACTAGTAATGTGAGCACCATGCTAGTATCGGCCTTGGTAATCAATAATGCCCTTTCCCATATAAGGGTAGAGTGGTTGCGCATGTAAGGTTGAGACAGTCGACAAATCTTAAATCTAATCCGTTTTCAAAAATACTCCCACACAACTTGCTCTGGTACACCACTTCTTTATCAAGCGGTAACCTAGCTTACCATCTCCCTTGGGCATTAGTGGCACCCGACGGGGTTGTTGAAAAGTTTTTGAAAACAATCTTGCTTCCATCACCATGCATATACCCGTCCCGTTGCGTAGCCACTACTTTAGCATCCTATGTACTCCCACTGGCATAACTCTCATAGGAAGGTAGGGTCATGCACAATGCAAGTATCAATAAGGAAATAACGGAGGCAACCCATCAAAGTGGTTACCACCTCATCATGATTCCGATGCAACAACAATATGGTGCTATATGACATGCATAAAAAGGGTTTCATAGACATGGTCAGGGCTGCTTGTCTGGTTCATCAGAGTCTTCAGGTCCTTCTCCAAGTACTCCATCTACTTCGTCAACTAACGTCAGAAACAATCATAATACGCAACACAACAAGGCAAAAATAAAAGTGCTCTAAAAATGTGAGTTGGACTTTTCTAGGATACCTTTGGTCATATGAAAAATGACCAAAGTGGTTTTATTGGATGCGGATCAATGGATACTTATGAGCATTTCAATATGCTGGATTCAAAGGGTTTATGGATCTGCAAGAAGTGCACAGAAACATGACATTTGGATAAAAAATGGGCTCTTTGTTTCTAAAGTTTATCAAAAAAATGGAAAAACAAGATTTGATAAATGTTTGTGAAGAAAATCTTTATGGAAAAATATGCAAATTTCAGCATGCGATAGATCATGAATTTATGAACTTATACAAATTTGAATCATCAAATTTGGAGTCCATTTGAATTATTTAGGAATTTTAAAATAGTTACGAAAAAGAAAAGGAAGAAAAGAAGTCAACCTTATGAAGCGCACTGGGCGAAGCCCATCTAAACAGCGCCTACTGGGCTCAGCCCAGTGGCTCAGCTACACAAGGGAGGAGGTGACGCCGAAGGGCATTGCGGGAGTGCGCCACCCAGCGGGGCAAGTGGATTGGCGCGAAGCCGTGTCCACTTATCCCGGATGGTTGGCCGGCTCGGTCGTCTCTGCTGCTGACAGGCGGGCCCCCTGCCAGCTGGCTGGGTGGCATCCCCTACCTCGCTCCTGAGGCAGAGGAGCGACAGGGAGGCGTGGCCGAGCACACGACGAGGTTGATCCCCGGTGACTCCGGCCGTCCCCGGTGGCGTCCGGTGCACCGACACACTCGGGATGCCGAGCCCCTTCCATCTAGGGTCTTCGCGCGGGCTGGGAGGATCTTGGAAACGGCGACCCCGGCGACGGCACGCGGCATCTGGAGTGGATGGGCGCGACGCCGTGGGCACAAGGGCAGGGGAAGAAAGAGCGGGGGGGCTCCGCTGGCCTGCGACGCTTCTCCTGGTGGTCAAACGAGAGGAGCGGAGGCTCTGGTTCGCCAGAGCTAGGCGGAGGCAGACGGCGACCATGGCGGCCATGGAGAGGGAAAGTGAGCATGGGAGGGAGAGGGATGTTGTCTGGGAGGTTCGTGGGGGAGAGGGAGAGCGAGCAGAGGCCAGATAAGAGGCTGGGTGTAGCTTATATGGGCGTGGCCATGGTCCACCGTGGGCAGTGTCCACGGACGCACTCGGCTGAGCGTGTAGAGGGGAGAGGAGAGAGGTTATGGAGGGGGCCGGCAGTGTGCCGTGTCCCGGACGCCGAGGCCACCTCGGGAGACATCACACCGACGCCCAAGGCTGTCGTATGCCCTTGGCATGGGTGAGCTACAGTGCGGGAGAGCACTGTAGCGTGCTCGAGAGCGTGAGCGCTGCATGCACTGGCATTGTTTATGTTCCATGAGCATGTCCTTTTGTGTCTGGGGGTTTTGGGGGTGAGTAAACCATGTAGCAGTGGCATTGGCATTGGATGCCCTAGAGAGCCAGTAGGAGAGGAGGGGTTGAGGGAGAGAGAGAAAATGTTTGTCCAGAGAGGGAGAGAGAGGTTTTTACGCCCCCCCCAATAATGGAGCTGTGAGGTTGCCATTGTTACTGGAGGTAGAAGGGGTCTAGGAGGAGCTGTGGTAAAAATATGGAGTCAAGGAGATTAGTGTAGGGGGGTGAAACCAGTGACTTTTTGCAATGACCAGAAGGTGTTTGATGCAAATTTGGGCAAGCAAATTAATTCCACTGGACATGAGAATTAACAAGATCAAGTGGCATACATAATTGAAGTTGACCACCAAGTTTGAGTCCATTTGAAGAAAGTTGCCAATGTAACTTTGGCAAACCCTAGAAATCAGTAGAAATGAACTTGCTTACATCTAGCTAAGCTAAACTCTTCTCCTTGGTGCACCACTTGGTGTAGTGTCATAATTTGAGGATTTGAACATGTCCACAAAATTTCAGATCAAAAGGAGACACTTGGCAATGTAAAGTTGTTCAAACTTGGATCTGGACAGAGAGGGTTTTGAGCACTTTTGTGAACCAAATCTATTTTGATTGAGGTGAAACTTTGCAAGATCGTCACATTATGCATATGTGACTTGCTAGAATTTTCTTGGATTTATTTGAAATTATTTCTTATAGAAATATTTCAAATTCTTGAAATGAGCAAAAATGGTTTAGGAGGGTTTTGCCAAATATTTTGAACATGACCATGTGTTGAAACTCATATATATGGAAAATATATGTCCACTGAGTCTCCCTAAATTTTCGCAAATATTTGTGACACATTAAAATAATTTTACCCTATTAATGACCATTTGTGGCCTAAAGAAAAAGCCTTTAAATAAAATAGCAAAATAACTTTTTAAATAATTATTTTGTGGTTTATGGGGGTCCTATATCTAATAGGAGTCAAACAAAATTTTTGAAAGATTTTTCACATCCCAGATGAAGTATTTGTAGTTCAAGCCTTAACTCGGGGGTTTTTGGAAAACCTAATTAAGAAAAATACTTTTTGGCCAAATTATTTTTACAAGAAAATACTATTCTGTTCAATACACATGGCATGATCATTGGGCAAGGTTTTGGATCAAGGGGAAGGAGTATAAGAGTTGGAGGATTTATTTGATTTTTAGAGCACTTGCAAACAACACACAAAGAGCAAATCAACCAAAGTCCAGAACACTGAAAACTTTTTGTCAAACCACATTTTGCATGATTTATTGACTTAAGTGTTGTGGCATGAAATTCAGGGTGTGACAGACCTACCCCCTTACAAGAATCTCGTCCCCGAGATTCCCAAACTAGGCGTGGAAAGGAATACGAAAACTTGGATTTGGGGTAGTCTTCACTTCTTCATATTGCTTCTGCTTCCGAGTAGTGCTCCATTGAATCCTTGGAGTGCTTGAGGGCGTGGCTTCATGTATGACTATCTGCTTGTTCCCGGTTGTGAAGGGTCTCTTGCGTAAGTCGGGTTAGTCTAGATGTCAATGGCTCAGTGATTGATTCCCTTGTAAAGATCGGGTTAGTTAGGAAGTTAGAAGCACTTCCAGAGCTGTGACGAATGGAGAACGTTGTGCACAATGGGTAACTCAGGTAGTAACTCTAGCTGGAAGCCGTCTACTTTTCGATCATTTTGCAGTGATCTCGAAGAGGGTCGATAATCCTGGTGTGAGCTTCACTTTGACATGAAAATGTTGGGTTCCTTTGAGATGAGTGTCTCGTAGATACACATGGTCTTCGATGCGGAAGTCTACCTCTTGGCAATGGTGATTGGTATAGTTCTTCCTCCTTGACATGGCGGTCTTTAGATGTTCCCTAACCAGCTGAACAGTTCTTCTTTTGTCTTCGGGTAGGCAAGTAGGTCACCAAATAAAGATGACAACCAACTTGTCCAAGTACTCCATGAATACTTTCTCATGGGGTACATAAAGTGGGATGTGGCATTGATGGTGGTCACGGTTGAGTATTGGCCAGGGTTTTCTTAACCTAGAGCCAAAGCCCATGGTCATGATCCGACCATGTTGTGGCTTGGTAGGGTTTAAGAGTTTCAAGGATTCTAGTGTGTGGTGAACGTTTATCATCTTATCCTTGAGCACGGTTCCTGAGGTGCCAATTGTTCTATCTAGCCTTTCAAACAATTCACATCATCTCACCTATAGCATCATCTTATATAGGTCAACTTCAACCATCACTCATGCTATTCATATCCTCATGACTCCCAAGGTGAGGTATAGCAAAATCATACGTGCCGACTATCCCTAAACTCATATGCATGGATATCCCTATGTAAAAATCCATGGGTAGAGCATGCAAGCTGCTAAGCTTGAATTAAACATCACAATCCAAGTGCTCAGCCTATTCTTCCAAGGTCAAAGATAGTGCATCTCTATCCTAAGGAAACACGTCGTATGCCACTCCAAGATCTAGTTTCCTTTCCCATGAATCAACTCCAAAAGCCCATTAACTACATAATTCATTAATTCTACAAATCCAATGTCTATGGTGTTCCACATGATCTTCTAATGTCCTATAATCCCCAAATACTTGAAAGGGCTACCTTACTATAGTCAGTCCACCAATTTCCATTATCATGGTCAAGTAAACTCCAAGGTCAATCTTATATAGAACCCTAAATTAACTCTGACAATTAATCCAATCTCCTAGTTTATCATCCACCGAGAAACATAGTATCATGATCGAGATCATCAGTCTAAATCCAATTTACGTTGAACCATGTGGACTTACTCACCACCTATACTCCACTAGGATCACCTATTTAAATCCAAATCTCATGTCCAACGAGAATTTCTACACTTTTCCCCAAGTCATTATCATAATATCAACTATCTCCTACCAATATCCCCTGGCTAAGACAAATCCCTATTCCTCCAAGAATTCTAGCTTGCGATCATAATTGTCCTACTAAATCCAGTTTACTCAGGGGTAATGAAAGCTATGCTAATCTATAATCATGATCCTTCCAAGTTCATCTACCAACATGAAATCCTCATAATCCACCAAATAATCTCATATAATTCCTCAAAGTCATTGATATAAACTCATCAAGTCATTTGTCTTCTATTCCTATATCCTCAAACTGGTCATCCCTATGGCATCGTTAGTTCTTGTGCTAGTTCCATAATTATCCCAGTGCTGTGCAATGTTTACAGAGGCTTCCTGCAATTCTGTGGGTTAAGCACATGGTTAACGACTCGAGATGGGGTATCTCGTGAAGTCTCGAAGGGTCTAGGAATGGGATTCTAGTCTGGAGGGTTAAACATAACTCTACGGGGTTTCACTTGGTCGAGGAGGCTGTAGAGAAGTTCTTCAGTGCTCGTTGGTCGCCGAAGTAGAATCCTTGGTGCATCTTGTCTTGTTGGTGTTCAGTTGAGGAGAGAGATGAGAGGGAAAAGTAGCATAGAGGAGGGGAATGCCTAAAGGGGGTTCTATAGTGCAAGTGCAAGTAAACAAGTGCCGTGAAGGCCACACACATTCATTAAGATAAGATAGGTGATATAGTCGCGTACATGCTGCCTAGGACAAAAGTGCGACTTATATCGAAACACAAACAGATAAGAACAAGCAACACTCAACATGGTTTCATTTGAACCATCATATGGACTCGACTGCGCATAGGGGGTACACGACTCATCCTACCCTAGGGGTCCTCGGATTCGGTAGTCGTGCTTGCTTCATTACTTGGAGAAAAGGCGCTCATTCTTCAGCTTCTAGGTTCTCCTAGGGTGCCAATGGGCATGCGACAGTCGGCTGCTTATTGGGACACATCCTGTTAATATGCCCAAGTTCACCACACATGTGACATGTGACGGAAGCAAAAAGGTTGTTATTCAGTCTTGGGTATTGTCGTAGGGGGCCTGACGATGACCCTCTACAAGGTGGACATGGAAATCCATTCCTATGCCTCATGCGTGGGGCTTGGTTGTGGGCTTTCTGAAGTTCCTCGATTTGCTGCTCCTGATTGGCGATGTGTGCTTGCAGGGCAGTGATTTGTTGTTCTCGCTCAACCACCTTCTTCTTCTCGAGGTAGTGGAGGTGCAGAAGTGAAGGGAGGTCTTGGCGAGCCTCAAGGAATGCTTCGGTAAGGTGACGTAGAAGGTAGTCTCATGCGTTGATGAAATGAATCTGGTAGTTGAGGGTTGGATCCTCATCTTCTGGGGAAATCCTCACTTGTGTCGGAGATCCAAATCTGCTCTTGCCAGGTAGGTAGCGGGTGGCGTGTTCTTCTTTCATTTCTGGAAGGAGGTTTCGAAGACGGAGGAGCGCTTCCTATGCCACTTGCTGAATGGTCAGGTCTCTTGTTGGCATGGGCGGCCCAATGAAGAACCACCCCTGGGGTGAGGTCTTGGCAGGCACAAAAACCTTGGCGTAGAACTCCTTCTCGAACACATCATTTTCTAGTTCATGCACTGTGTACATGGGCAGTAAGGGATAGTGGCATTGTTGTAGGCAGTCCCTTAGGAGTGATGGAAATCCTATCATAAGAAGTCTCAAGGGGGCGACAACCATCTACAAAAGTTGAATAGGGGAGGTCAATAAAGAAAATATCCCTTAGGTTTGGGAAATCTCAAAAAAGAGGGGAGGTATGGTAGTTTCGAAAAAATCGTTTTACCCTAACTAACGACCATGCTAACTAAGGCTTCCTACAGTCAGGATGGCTCTGATACCAGCTCTGTGGGGACCCCGACTCATAAGTCGTCATCACCGAATGCCCGTGTATAGTGATCCCAGAGATCAATGCTCACTGAACACACAGAAGCTGAATAACAAGAGTCTTACATCCATACATACCATCTTACACAAATTATGACCATTATGGTCAAGTCTTACATAGATAAAGCCACAAGGGCTGAATACCAAATAAACTTAAGCAGCGGAAATCTTAGTAGGTAAGTAGAACCCATGCCATATGCCTTAACCCTACAGACATTCTGACTGGTAAAGCGTCCTAGTTCACATGTTCATCTCCAAAGAACTCTTCTTCAAACTCCTGCTCTTCCATGCCTGGCCAATTAGATAACCAGTGGCAAGCCAATGAGTACTTTGAATGTACTCGCAAGCAACCCATGATTGGAACAAGGCACAATAATGCAATGATATATCACTAAGTAGGTAGTTTGCAGAAAGCTAGTTTTGAGTGCAATGACATGATCTATCAACAAGTAAAGTATGCACCATGGGAGTACAGATATCCGTATGGACAAGTTGAAGATATCAACATAAGCAGAGTTGGACACCAATCCAACTTGATCATCGTGTCAAGTCATCCGACTTAACCCAATTAGCTTCATCAACACACACACACACACACACACATGTGGTTTGTAAAACTCTGGACGTAGTTTAAGCAGCACCGCCCAACTGTCCTTGACCGTGGACACGGCTATTCAAATAGTTTGACACTCTGCAGAGGTTGCTCACTTTACCCACAAGATCCGGGGAACTTCCGTGTCATCCAAGACCCGCGGTACCTCAAGTACTTGGGGTAAGGACCTGATCACTATCTTTCCCTAGACGACATTAACATAGAGTCCACTTGATTGGTAGTAACCCCCGTGCCCGACATTTCACATCTTAAAATTGTGGAGCCTCGCTCCCATATTCATCACATACCACTGGCACGGGGTACCAACAATGTGTCCAGTGCCCTGTGAAAACAGTCATGGCCACCCTACCTAGCACGACCCCGTCCCGAGAGTGACCTCATGTCACCCCCGTCACTAGTAATGTGGGCACCATGCTAGTATCGTCCTAGGTAATCAATAATGCCCTTTCCCATATAAGGGTAGAGTGGTTGCGCATGTAAGGTTGGGACAGTCGACAAATCTTTAATCTAATCCGTTTTCGAAAACACTCCCACACAACTTGCTCCGGTACACCACTTCTTTATCAAGCGGTAACCTAGCTCACCATCTCCCTCGGGCATTAGTGGCACCCGACGGGGTTTTTGATAAGTTTTTGAAAACAATCTTGCTTCCATCACCATGCATATACCCGTCCCATTGCGTAGCCACTACTTTAGCATCCTATCTACTCCCACTTGCATAACCCTCATAGGAAGGTAGGGTCATGCACTATGCAAGTATCAACAAGGAAATAACGGAGGCAACCCAACAAAGTGTTTACCACCTCATCATGATTCCAATGCAACAACAATATGGTGCTATATAACATCCATAAAAAGGGTTTCATAGACATGGTCAAAGGGCTGCTTGCCTGGTTCATCAGAGTCTTCAGGTCTTCTGGTCCTTCTCTAAGTACTCCATCTACTTCGTCAACTAACGTCGGAAACAATCATAATAAGCAACACAACAAGGCAAAAATAAAAGTGCTCTAAAAATGTGAGTTGGACTTTTCTAGGATACCTTTGGTCATATGAAAAATGACCAAAGTGGTTTTATTGGAAGGGGATCAATGGATACTTATGAGCATTTCAATATGTTGGATTTGAAGGGTTTATGGATCTGCAAGAAGTGCACAGAAACATTATTTTGAAAAATGAGTAGAGGCAGCCATTTAACAAGGAATGATTTTAGAAGCATCTAGGAGTTGGTTTCACTTGATTTGGAGTTCAAATGATTTCTCTATGAATTTGCAAAGTTAGCAATATATGGAGAAATGGGCCAATATTTCATGTGGCATAGAAAGTACTGGGAAAATTGTTCAAAAACTAAGTTTTGTTCTTAAAAGTATATAGGAATGTGAATCATGACATTTGGATAAAAAATGGGCTCTCTGTGGTTTTCTAAAGTTTATCACAGAAATGGGAAAACAAGATTTGATAAATGTTTGTGAAGAAAGTCTTTATGGAAAAATATGCAAATTTCACCATGTGATAGATCATGAATTTATGAACTTATACAAATTTGAATCATCAAATTTGGAGTCCATTTGAATTATTTAGGAATTTTAAAATATTTATGAAAAAAAAGGAAGAAATGAAGTCAACCTTATAAAGTGCACTAGGCGAAGGCCAGCTAAACAATGCCTACTGGGCTCAGCCTAGTGGCTCAGCTGCGCAAGGGAGGTGGTGACGCCAAAGGCGCATTGCGGGAGTGCGCCACCCAGCGGGGCAAGAGGATTGGCGCGAAGCTGTGTCCACTTAACCCGACTGGTGGGCCCGCTCGGTCGGCTCTGCTGCTGATAGGCGGGCCTCCTGCCAGCTGGCGGGGTGGTCGTCCCCAACCTGACGCCTGAGGCAGAGGAGTTACAGGGGAGGCAAGGCCGAGCACACACCGGCGTTGATCCCCGGCGACTCGGGCCGTCCCCGGTGGCGTCCGGTGCACCGACGGACTCGGGATGCCGAGCGGCTTCCATCCAGGGGCTTCACGCGGGCAGGGAGGATCTGGTGGGACGGCGACCCTGGCGACGGCGGGTGGCATCCGGAGTGGATGGGCACGACGCCGTGGGCACAAGGGCTGGAGGGAGAAGGAGCGGGGGGGCTCTACTGGCCTGCGACGCTTCTCCTGGTGGTCAAAGGAGAGGAGGGGAGGCTCTGGTTCGCCTGGGCCGGGCGGAGGCAGACGGCAACCATGGCGGCCATGGAGAGGGAAAGAGAGCATGGGAGGGAGAGGGATGTTGTCTGGGAGGTTCGTGGGGGAGAGGGAGAGCAAGCAGAGGCCAGGGAAGAGGTCGGGTGTAGCTTATATGGGCGTGGGCGTGGTGCACTGTGGGTAGTGTCCACGGACGCGCTCGAGTGAGCGTGTAGAGGGAGAGGAGAGAGGTTACGGAGGGGGGCGGCAGCGTGCCATGTCCCGGACGCCGAGGCCACCTCGGGAGACATCACCCCGACGCCCAAAGGCTGTCATATGCCCTTGGCATGGGTGAGCTACAATGTGGGAGAGCACTGTAGCGTGCTCCAGAGCGCGAGCTCTGCATGCACTGGCATTGTTTATGTGCCATGAGCATGTCCTTTTGTGTCTGGGGTTTTTGGGGGTGAGTAAACAATGTAGGAGTGGCATTGGATGCCCTAGAGAGCCAGTAGGAGAGGAGGGAGGTAGAGGGAGAGAGAGAAAATGGTTGTCCAGAGAGGGAGAGAGAGGTTTTTACCCCCCAATAATGGAGCTGTGAGGTTGCCATTGTTACTGGAGGTGGAACGGGTCTAGGAGGAGCTGTGGTAAAAATATGGAGTAAAGGAGATTAGTGTAGGGGGGTGAAACCAGTGACTTTTTGCAATGACCAGAAGGTGTTTGATGCAAATTTGGGCAAGCAAATTAATTCCACTAGACATGAGAATTAACAGGATCAAATGGCATATATAATTGAAGTTGACCAACAAGTTTGTGTCCATTTGAGGAAAGTTGCCAATGTAACTTTGGCAAACCCTAGAAATCAGCAGAAATGGACTTGCTTAGATCTAGCTAAGCTAAACTCTTCTCCTTGGTGCACCACTTGGTTTAGTGTCACCATTTGAGGATTTGAACATGTCCACAAAAATTCAGATCAAAAGGAGACACTTGGCAATGTAAAGTTGTTCAAACATGGATCTGGACAGAGAGGGTTTTGGGCACTTTTGTGAACCAAAACTATTTTGATTGAGATGAAACTTTGCAAGATCATCACATTATGCATATGTGACTTGCTAGAATTTTCTTGTATTTATTTGAAAATATTTCTTATATAAATATTACAAATTCTTGAAATGAGCATAAATGGTTTAGGAGGGTTTTGTCCAATATTTTGAACATGACCATGTGTTGAAACTCATATATATGGAAAATATATGTCCACTGAGTCTCCCTAAATTTTCGGAAATATTTGTGAAACATTAAAATAATTTTACCCTATTAAAGACCATTTCTGGCCTAAAGAAAAAGCCTTTAAATAAAATAGCAAAATAACTTTTAAAATAATTATTTTGTGGTTTATGGGGGTCCTATATATAATATGAGTCAAATAAAAATTTTGAAAGATTTTTCACATCCCACATTAAGTATTTGTAGTTCAAGCCTTAACTCAGGGGATTTTGGAAAACCTAATTTAGAAAATACTTTTTGGCCAAATTATTTTTACAAGAAAATACTATTCTGTTCTATACACATGGCATGATCATTGGGCAAGGTGTTGGATCAATGGGAAGGAGTATAAGACTTGGAGGATTTATTTGATTTTTAGAGCACTTGCAAACAACACACAAAAAGCAAATCAAGCAAAGTCCAGAACAATCAAAAGTTTTTGTCAAACCACATTTTGCATGATTTATTGACTTTAGTGTTGTGGTATGAAAATCAGGGTGTGACAACCAACAACCCTCTCATCTTTGGGAGGCCAATCTCCATGAACATCTTCAAAAGCACCATCTCCTCTCAAACCCTAGTTCATCTCTGGTGTTCAATCTTTGTGCCGGAACCTCAAATTGGTACCTGTGGGTGACTTGTAGTGTTGATTACATCTTGTAGTTGATTACTATATGTTTTATTTGGTGGAAGATTATATCTTCAGATCCATTATGCTATTTAATACCCGTCTGATCTTGAGCATGATTATCATTTGTGAGTAGTTACTTTTGTTCTTGAGGTCACGGGAGAAATCTTGTTGCAGGTAATCATGTGAACTTGATATGTGTTCGATATTTTGATGATATGTATGTTGTGATTCCCTTAGTGGTGTCATGTGAATGTCGATTACAAGGCACTTCACCATATTTGGGCCGAAAGGGATGCATTGTGGAGTAGTTATTAGATGATGGGTTGCTAGACTCATAGAAGCTTAAACCCTAGTTTATGCGATACTTCGTAAGGGACCGATTTGGATCCAAATGTTTAATGATATGGTTAGATTTTATCTTAATACTTTTCTAGTAGTTGTGGATGCTTGCGAGGGGGTTAATCATAAGTAGGAGGTTTGTTCAAGTAAGAACAACACCTAATCACCGGTCCACCCACATATCGAATTATCAAAGTAGCGAACACGAATCAATCCAACATGATGAAAGTGACTAGATGAAATTCCCGTGCACCCTCAAGAACGCTTTGCTTATTATAAGAGACCCTTTTGGCCTGTCCTTTGCCACAAAAGGATTGGGCTACCTTGCTGCACTTTATTTACCATTACTGTTACTTGTCTGTTACAAATCATCTTGCTATCAAACTACCTGTTACCGCTTATTTCAGTGCTTGCAGGAATTACCTTGCTGAAAACCACTTGTCATTTCCTTCTACTCCTTGTTGGGTTTGACACTCTTATTGAAAAGAGTGTGATTGGCCCCCTATACTTGCGGGTCATCATCATGCCGTAGTGATTCGAGTTCATCGAGTATCTCCTCTGGGCAATGGAGAAGACAGAATCGCCCAAGGCGAAAGTTAGGCAAAGGTGGTGGGCGTACATGTAGAAGGTCGAGCATCCAGAGGATAACAAATCGATCGAGAACGGTGTGCCGTTAGTGAGAGTGCAGTGCTAGTCAGAGCAACAGGAGTATTCGTTCTCCCGTCGTAAGAGGAAGTCAGATTGCGCGACGTCGCTTCCCTGCCGTTCTCCATGGTTCCCTCGCCGCTCGCTTCGTTTCAATGGCGGCGGTAGGTTTTAAGGTAAGCTTCGCACTAACCTAATCTTCCATCTGCTCATGCTTACAATCAGTGTGACGGCTAATGAAAATCATACGGGTAAGTACTGGGTAGTACTCTGAGTCTCCGAGTACTAGGCCAATCACCCTAAAATAGCTCTCGACCAAAAACATAGTTTTGACAATGTGTACAAATAAAGAAAAATTGATTGGTGCTTATTTCAGAAAAGAGTACTCCCTAGAATAGTGCCAATATAAGATACTCCTATTTGATTAGAGGATTTTCCGCAACACTGAAACAAGTAAAGTGTCCCCTAAAAAACAAGTAAAGTGCAAATGAAACACCGGCAGATTAAAATATTTTGCAACGGGTTGGCAAGAACTTGAGGAACCATCCGAGCATCTGTGCTTTTCCAAGCCACGTTTATGTTAAATATTGGCACCTTGCACTCTGCATATATGCTGGTTCCTTCTGTACATCTGTGCAGTTCCACCAAAATGTAGCTGAATGACCCTATTTGCACAGATAACGAAACAATGTCGGCCCCGCGATAGTATCACAATGGACTAGTTGATGAAACATACACTAATAAATAGAAGAAAATTCATTTTCTTAATGGTAAATATTGCGATAGTATCACAATATACCATGCTGCGAGGGCGAGATGGGCCCCGCGGCGCCTCATATGTTAGGCCTCATACTTGAAATCGACCTAATTCTCCCCGATACATCTTCTACCAGTGATGAATATCAGTGTATAGCGGTAGTACAAGGAGGGGCCTTGAGACATTCCAATCTCTATTTTTGTACAGTTCAACTAAAATTAAGCACCCCAGTTTGCAGAAACACTTAAACATTAACAATGGACTAGTTGATGAAACATATACTAACAAAGAGAAGCACTTTCTTTATCTCCATAGGAAATGAAATGATAGAGAGGACAACAGCTCCATTATAACTGTATTATTACTTCATTTGATAAACGGCACTAGGGTCGAGCAGGTGGCAAGCAAGGTGTATCGTGCGTTGCAAGGATGGAGTCCGGGGGTGCTTAGACTGGGATGCTAAGGCTAGCTCTTTCAGTCCCTATCTCCCCCCTGGTGTTTCTGTGGTACCTTTTGGGTTGTAATCCAAACTTAGTCGAGCTGGGGCTGCGTCCCCCTACCTGCCTAGCTTATGTGGTGAACTTATTTCCTGGTAGTAGTCAGTCCGTTCTAGTAGTAGTTGCATAATTGCCCGTTTACACTGAGATGTTGTCAGATAATGGTTCTCTATGGTTTGGATTCTTTAATCAAATGCCAAAACATTGCCTCAAATTAATAGTGCCACCAGATTAAGGTGCAAAATAATAACATTACTGATTTATCATGGCAGTGCCAAAACAGTAGCACAAAATCAGAGTCAACATGCATGATCTTTGGCAAACGTTTAGACCAAAAAGGAACATTCCTCGTGATGGGAACCATATCTGCAGTTAACGCCATCATAGAAGGGATGACACTACTCACCAACATGGATGATTCAATTCATGGGACCCTTTTGTGCAATTCACCTAAAATGAAGCCATGTTTGCATCATGCAGTTAGGAAGAACTTGGTCCCATGAGCTAGCAGCTTCTTCTTGATTAGTTGCAATAAAATTGAGCAACATCAAGGTTGGTCGTGAAGCTCGTGGAATGTTCAACTATAATTTGGATATCATTTTGTGCAATTCAACTAAGATCAAGCGTGAAATGTATATCTTTGTTTGCACAAAAAGGTGGAAAGGAGGGTGACTAACAAGTGATGAAACATACATTAAATGAAAAGAAGCATGTTCCTTATCTGATTGGTTATCCTACAAGGACAGTAGCAATTTCTAAAGCAGCAGCATTGCTAGATATTAGTGTGGGCATTACGACATTACCTTAATGGTGCCATTGCTTCATTTTACCAGCAACATTAGATTAACAGCTCCTAAAAGTTGGCATTTGGGCACGGGAGAGTAGGCTGACCAGGACAGTTGCATTTCTAACAAAAAGAAGCAACTTATCTTAATGGGAAATTTAGCAGGACATGAAAAACAGTGCCATTGATTCATATTACTAGAGGCATTACATTGAAAACAACATTGGTTTAACATGTCCTTACTTTAACAGTAGGACTGCTATATTTTACCAGTGGCATTACATAAGAGGGGCTCGGGGCAACAAACATCCAAACAGAATATCCAAACAGAATATCTGGGTTGGTCCCATTTTTGTTCGGTATAACCACCTTTTACCGTGTGAGGCCAGCAAATCTAGTGCTGGACATACTCTGTTGACTTGTCCCCCAGTCCCCACTTTCTTTCCTTTTTCAACCAATAGATAGGTTTATATCAAGTTTGTACTATGTTTCCCTTTATATTTCCCTATTAGACAAACAGACCAGTTGGATAGCTACTCTCTCCTACTTTTTGCCCCCATTATTTCCTATTTCGACCAAGTCCTAGATTCAGGTAAAAAATCTCCCCCACCCCCACCCCTTTCTTCCCTGTTTGAACCAAGTAGTACTAGATTTGATTGCATGAAGTAGTACTACTAGATTCGACTACATGAAGTAGTTTTACCTCTTAACAATAAAAAATTATGTGGCTTTCGAACAGCCGATCGATACTATCTATGAGGGGGCCTGAGAAGTAGTAAAAGATACAAATGCAGTGACATGAGGAGCTGGGGCAGTGGAGCAAGGCTAGTTTCAAAGGAAGTTTTATCTGAGGGTCGCCGGGATGTCGTTAGGTGGGCGGCGGGAGACCGGATCTACTGACACTATGACAACGAGGAAGAAGGGGCCGGAGGCCCTCCCTAGGCGACTCTACGTGGGAGAGAACGGCAAGGCACGTTGATCGGGATGTGCTGATAGTGGGCCAGAGCCATCACCGAGGACGACCGCATGAACATTGCACCTTCCCACCTTCCCCGGAGGAGGGGATCCGGCCGGATCTGTGACCAGCGGTGAGAAGAGAGAGAGAATGTGGCCACCACCATCGTGTTTAGATCTGGAGAGGACGAGAGAGTGTGAAGAGAGCAACACTAGCAAGCAAGCGCTGAGGCTCTTGCCTATATAGTGGAGTAGTTTTCTTTTTTCTACCAATGCCGGCTTGACCTCGTCAATGACTTTCGAGAAGTCTTCATGCATGTGCCTTGGAGGCGCAGTTGTCGTCATTTTGATCTGAAGGACCAGATTAGCATAACACAAAAAATGCCACATGAGAAGAAACCATAACTTCACTTCCCCAAGGAGACAACATGAATCTACGTCGAAGCTCCGTGGACTACGTCCCGACGGACAAACTAGACGAGGATCAAAGCTCAAATTAAAGACAAACTCATAGAAAAGGGGTCAATCGGTAGATGTCCTAATTAACATAGCCGGCTTGACCTAGATGGCAGCTGGGTAGTCTTCATGCATGTGCCGCCAATGACCAGCGCCTTGGAGGAACACAGTTGTCACTGTTTAACCCTCACAGTGATCCGAAGCACATGATATCTGATATTGCGAGATGACAAGAAACCTTAACCTAACCGCCCCAAAGGAGATGGCAAGAATCTACGCTAGAGTTCCATCGACTATGTGTAGACGAATGGCCTCAAGGAGGATCGGAGCCCGAAAGAGAAACTCGGAGAAGAAGCGTCGACATCTTTATGAGCTCTGCGCGTGCCAGGACTAAAATCCCTAACATAAACTAATAACCCGAAAGGAGGGACCACATTCCCCTCCCCACCACCGGCCGACAGAGTGGTGGGAAGAGGGGAGGGGCGAATTCACGGGCTCACCGGTGAAGCATGGAGGGGAGAGGTTGCCCTAGCCGCCTATGGTGACTGGAATAGATTTGTATTTATACCAAAAATGGATTAAATTTTTATTGCTAACGTAATATACCCGGTGCTCCCTTTTTTAGATTTCTCATCAGAAGTACAACCCTGTACAACACAACCTGGATGATATGTAGATGATAGCCAATCCAGCCGTCTGTTGGAGTCTGGTCGCATGCATGGACAAACTGATCTCCCGTGTCATGCAGGGATCGTCCAGGCACCGACATGTGTACAACACTGCTCTAGTACTATCGCTCGTCTCTCTCTTATTTAACTTAGCCGACTTGCAGGGACGAGTGAATGTGCCTATGGTCGGTTATCAATTGTGGTCCCATATGTATATGCAAATGCAATATGACGCGCGTTCCATTCGGTGAGCGCCATGCCAGACCGACCGGCCGTCTGGGTTGCGACGCGAATGCGACGAGCTTGCTATATACAGGTGTACCACCATTTTCTTCTGGCTTTGCTCCATGGCACAATCCATAGAAATAAAATTATATTTAAAAGTTGAGGGCGGGGCAGTTCCTCCTAGTCGGTGTGACAGAGAGGCAAGAGGATGAGGAGTAGCGGATTTGACGGCTCGTTACTGCTGGACAAGTGGGCCCCTATGATTTGACTGGCCATTATCATTATTGCTGCAGCGCTACAACCCGGGTGAGTCTCCCTGATCCCCTCCATGGTATACATGTGCTAAGAACAAGTAATCTACAATAATACCTTTATAGCCCGCTTACATGGCACTTTTTCTTATATGTCAAGGAGAGAGACATGGAAAAATGGTGGGAGTGGGCTCTTGTGCAAGACACTAGCTACTTACTCCTTGGCAAATGCAATAAATACTACAAAGAAAGAGGTAGTGAGAAGGAAAAAAATACTCTTATAGCCAACCTTATAGCTAACCTTGTTGTATGAGTGACTATAAGTGATGACTATGTATGACATGCCAACATCACATAGCCTAACGCACCTGGACACATGAAGTAGTTTCATGTATGCGAAGTAGGCAAAAAATGTTCATTTATAGCCGTATGAAATCTCTGAGGGCCCGACCGCGCGAACGAGGCGACGTTCGTGGTAGGCACGGCCATGATACGGGCTGCTGGCAACCCTTGGATCTGAGATCGAACGGTCGCATGCTAAGTTTTTGAAAATTTGAAGAATAACCCTCCAGGATAGGATAATATTCAGCCATAGGTCTAGAATCACGCCATGCAACCATTCAATCTCAGATCCAAGGGCTCTCGGAAGCCCTTATCATGGGAGCATGGAAAGCTTCATATCACTTGTAATTTTCCTGATGCTTGACGTGCGAACACGCTCCTACTCATCCCCGGCCGTCCTTTAACATTACGACAGTTCGTTCCTAGTCGTCTTGTCCTTTCACATTACAGCAGTTCCACTAATCCTAACCCTCCTCCAAAATCCATGGCATCCCAAATCTCCATGATCGGAGGTGAGTATAGGTTAGAACCATCACCGTCGATGAGTTCGACGTCATCTACACCCGTTCTTCTGCGACGGTGAAAGGATGCCTTGATCACTTCAAACGCATGTTCTAAAAGTCAAGTGATGATGTGTGGGTCGCTAGGCCAGATGTTGAGTACACCATAGTCCTGGGGAAAGAGAACAATCTAAAGGAGGTAGAGAAGAAGAAGCCCACCGTGATCCAGGTTTATGTGCATAACTTGTGCTTTGCCAGATATGCCATGCCGACGTTAAGTGCAAGGATTTTAAGAACTTCCTCGCGGACGACAGAGTCAAATTTTTTACTGTAGACTTTCATAACGACAAGGAAGTTCTGGGTCGGACATGCCTCATTGTAGGTCATCCGTTCGACCTCCGGAAGAATAGGCTGGTCTCCTCACGTTAGCCTTCAATGTTGACACTGGCAGGAGCCATGGTTGATCCTTCGTACAGTAAATAGATGAAACCTCACCACAAGTTTCATCTTGCATGGGAGTGGAACGAAATAGATAAAGACCACATATAGTACGCTACAATAGATGTGCCTACCTTTGTGTCAATATCTACATGGGTTGGATGAATAGCGAGAGCCTAGTGTGTGGTTCAAGCAAAGAAGTATCAGCCATGAGGAAGAGGGACAAGGACAAAGTCGAGGATGTGGACGAGGAGTCCGTGTAAGGTGGCAGTGTCATTGCTCATGGTGGTTCTAATGCAATGTCTACCAGATTAGTTGCTTAGTTTAATTTTAGGGTGCTTAGTTTTATTTCAGGGGTGTGTGTGTTGAGCCCCGAGGAGAACTATGTTATGTTCTTTCTCATTAGTTTAACTCTTTAGTATGTACATACGGGTGTTTCTTACAATTCATCTTGTAGTTGGTAGTACTACCACTCGTTTCTTCACATTATATATGTACTATATATGATATGGCCAACATCATATAGCCAGCAGTTGGCAATACTATTAACCATGCTCTAGGCATGCCACATACGCAAAACACTTAAATGAGATAACTAATTCTAGAAAAACTTAAATGAGAGAAGTTTACCCAAAGCATGAAGGAGTTTAGTTGCCAAAGAATTAAATAGGTATGCTAATTTATTTAATAGACTTTAGCACGCTATTAGGACCGAGAGTATATCGACCAGAGTGGGGTGAATGGGAGATTCAAAATTTCTTCCGAAAGTTTTGAACTGATCCCAAACACAGAAGTGGAAATATGGTTCGGTAGATATGAAGTCAATCAAGCATACTATTGAGGAACAAAGTCTTCGATGTAAGATGCAATAATGGTTCGGGAATAGTATATGACATGCTTGATGATAACGATGGTAATGCAATATGCCAGCAGATATAATATCATGACAGAGAGCAAGAAATAAACTGCAATGGATAACTACGAGAAATAGCTACAATGAGGCAACTGATCACAACACAAATGATGACGAGTATTAAGATAGTGTAACAGAATGAAGAAGGTGCAACCCTATGGGCATCAAACAATAACTGATGGAAATGACAGAAGAAATAAGAGCGAATGATATGCAACAGAGTATGAATGATCAGATAAACTATCATCATAGAGCATGAATGAAAACTGTTGATAGTATTGCAGTGAAGTAAAAATAACCAGTGGTGCTCGATGGTGACAGAGAGATTTGGTAGACCAGTTCACCCTTCTGCCAAAGGGCTACGTCTGGTAGGAGGGGCTGTGACTTAACATGGAAGATAAACTCTCTTCACCCTATTCTCCTTCAACTCAAAGCTGATCAGACTCTAGTTGATTTCACTCGTGGTAGATACTTTTCGGCGATCTCCAAACATTCGGCTGAACTTCACGAACCACAATCACTCTTGCTTGCTAAAGATCTAGCTCAGTGAAGACATTAACTCTTCAACACTCAAGCCGACACCTATCTGTCTAGAGAGTGCGCATCTCTCAAGAGTAATAGGTATAAGAACTCTAACTCAGAACTACTGTGATGCTAAACCACTGTCTAAGTTTGGGCTCTTGATTTTTCTCTCGGTGGATCTTAAACTCATGTCACTCGGAGAGGGGTTGATCAAATCAATCTTGTCATATATCTCAAATGGAGCAGCCAACGGATAATGTTGGAGAGGGGTGGCTATTTATAGCCGTAGCCTTTCCTGAAGGGAAATGACCAAATTGGACATGTGGAGCAGCCAATGGCCGAACGACACGAGTCCAACGGTCGGAAATTTGAGCACAATGGTCACATTACTTGCGGAGCAAGTAATGCTAACTCCCCAGTCCAAAAGATATCTCCCGCAGCATGAAGAACAATGTCTACTGCAGCTAGGTAATCATTTGGAGCATAAAGAGATTTCTCTCTAATCTTTCATAGGTTTTGGGCTAAGCATCACAACGGATCTATGCTTCGAGAACCTATACCCCTCTTAATAGTACGGAGGTCCTATGACTCAAATGAATGAAAGAAGAATAACAAAATGAATACTTTGTCTTCACTTTGTCTTCGACTTCCATTCACTGCAGTCAATTTCTTCGGACGACAATACCAAACCAAATGCTTCGCTTCAGCAGTAAACTTTCGAGGTGTTAATTCTTTCACATCAATCTTCTCGACTTCATGACTTCAATAGATATAGCTCATTCTTCTCTGCAGTGTAGATGTACTTTCGTGAATTTCCTCGAACTTAGCACTGGTGACAACATTCTCTTCGGTTCTGTATGGACTATTTCACTCTGTATGCACTAGCAAACAAATCAGTCCATACATGTTTCTGCCAACAATCTCCAAAACATAGGTAGGCAGGTATTGCACCAACAATCTCCCCCCTTTTGGATGACTATTGAAAAAATAGATCACATCAAAGGATAGATAATGAATGGAATGTAATGCAAAGGATAATGAAAGACGAGTGATAATTATGAAGATAAAACATGCCCCCCTGAAGATATGCATCAATTGAGTGCATAGTTAAATCAGAAGGAAGCGAGGTGAATCTTTGTATGAGTGTCATTGACATATGATTTCATTCTTGACCTCTTTCAATGCACTCGAGAGTTTCTGAGGTAATCCCTATCACACAATACGAAATGAATTAGATATAATGAATTGCTTTGAAAAACAATTGTGACGAAGGATATGACATGAAGGTTTTCTCCTAACAAAATCTAAATCCGCATGAGATGTAAGTTTCCTGCAAGCTAGATGTTCGAGTAAGAACAGAGCAAGATAAACATGAGTCTATCGCTCGGAGTGGATATGTTTCAGATGTGGTTTTCCTTCAACAAGGATGATATGAGGGATATATGCGAGGAAAAACACTTTTTCAGTCATATAGATACCTTCCAAATCTCATGAAATTTTAGACTGAGGCTAACTTTCTTTTCATGCAAGGTCAGATAATGAAGGATAATAATCATATCATATCCAACCAACAGAAATATAGTTCATTTATCACTCAATGTATTCCTCCCCCTTTGTACCATCACTCGATGATTTCCTGTCCTCCTTGTAGAACTTTTACTTTCCTTGCGCGATAGATATATATCAAGGATAATCATTGCAAGGAAGAAAACATTTGGTAGCACCTGTAAACAGATAGTTGGAAGCAAATAGTATTGCAGGGGGGGTTATTAACATTACATGGCGACCGAGTATTTCAACACCACAGATGCTGCGTTAAGTCCATCAAGCAAATTTTTCGAGGAAAACCAAAATGTTTGACTGTGAAAAGCAAATGGCGAATGAAAACACCATGTAAAAATCCCGTTCATCAATCACTCGATGTACTTCTCCCCTTTTTGTCAACAAGTGTCTAAAAGGAAAGAGAAAACATACAAGCAACTACTCGTTTGGAGTGTCCTCAAAATACAAATTAGCACTACTTGACGAATTATAATTCGCAAAGCGAGGAATGGTCGATGCAGAAGCAGGAGTGGCAGCATGGGCGTAAGAGGAATCGTTGCGATGAGCATCAGGCTTGTAGATGAGTGTTCCAGCTGTGTCTTCAATTTCGTCTTCTGGTCCGACAAATAGCAAGTCCATTGATGCAGAACACTGAGGGAGCACATGAGTTTTCTTTCGGATACGAGGGACAACAAATAATTCAAGGTAGTCATATTCTTTCATGATGCCTTTGGCAACCAGCTGCTTGTGAGAATAATGTTGCCTCAGAAGAGTCCAGGAGCGCTTATTTGCGTCCTTCTCATGCATAAGGGTTTGGCGAGCATAATTATGAAGCAAATTCAACTTAGTCATCAAGTCCAGCTTTTCTTTTTGATCGATCTTGATGTGGCTTTCCAGAGCTTGCTGTGTGCGAATGCAAATCTCATACAGAGATGGATTTTCTTCACAAGGGATTTCAACCTCGCTTTCTTATCTTTCGGAGCGGTTTCAAATGCAGACATGTCACCAAAAACATCAACATGTGCCTTCCCTTTGCCAATGTCCTTCACCATACGGAGCGTGTCATGAACTGGTGGCATGAAAACTTTCAGAACATGAGGGAAAAAGAATTTTTCACCAATGAGCTGCTCAATTGCATACATGATCCATGCAGCATATGGCTTTAATGATTGGGGGCTGTCAGCAGCACACGCCAAGTTGCTAATGAAAAGATCTGGAAAATCGAAACAAATTCCTTGAGAGATGGCCAGAAGAGCATTTCCCATGATGCCATTGATAGGATTTGGTCTGTTGGTTTGCGTGAGAGAATTGTGTAGAACATAAGACATCACTTTGTTTTCATAGGCCAACTTCTTAGGATCTATTGCAACGCATTCATCTGCAACCAGCTTGGGGTCCATTAGCATGTGAAGTTGTGCTTCGGACACTTCCCAGTAGTGCAGCCTGTGTTCTCGATCTTTTTCAAACTCGCACCAAGGAAGATTTAGCATAGCCAAGAACTGATCTGCTAAGCATTTGACCTTTTCCCTTCCGGTCATCCATTCGAGAATCTAGGTTGAGTTGTCTCAAAGTTCTCCTGAGATGTACAAAGTGGCAGAGAATTGATGGATTACCTCATGATTCTAGCCATGATTGAAATGAAGGAAACCCTTTAGGAAAGCATGTTCAAAATGCTCGATGGCATGATGGAAGAAGGGTAATTCTTTGAGATCAACAAAGTTCAATATCTTGTGATTGAAAATCCAATTCTTGCCGAATAAAATCCGAGCATAATATATTGCCTATTCTTCTGTCCAATACCTGGGTGATAGTGAAGTTCTCTCTCATTCATATGGGCTGGTCCCAAAGAATGCTAGCTTTGAAAGTTGAAGCTCCTCATGGAATGCAGGACCATTTGGGCCATATTTAGCAGGGAACAGGGGAAATGTTTCCTGAGGATTTTTCAGATCTCCTTCATCACTGACTGCCATGGACCGAGAATCATCAGGTGTGGAATTTCTTCATCAATGGGCTTGAGTGGAGCAAGGGGCCTTTTCAACTTATGTGGAGTAGATGGCATTGAAGCACTTGTCTGACCTTCATTTTTCTTTGCTGGAACTCCTTCAGCGGTTTTTTGACTATCAGGCACTAGGGCCTTTTCTTTTGGTGCATTTTCAATAGAGGGAGGCACAACAACCTCCTCGGATGCTTGGTTCACAACTGCTTCTTTTTTTGTTCACTGGGGCACAACAGGTGGTACGACTTGTTCATCATTCATAGGCTCTTCATATCTCTTTTCTTCCTCTTCTATCTGCGAAGCACTAGAACCAGGAGCAGGATCAATCCCCATCTGGGTAGGGGCACCAGATGAGGCGACCGGGGTGGTATTTCCTCGGGAAGCATTTAGCTACCCCTCAACTTTGTCATTTTCCTTGTTGGATTCGGAGGCGATGAAATTGTCTTCTCAACCTCAATCTCTTCATCAAGTTTCTCCTCTGGCTTGCTGCTTGGCAGGACATTTTCCTTGTCAGTCTTGTTGAGGAAGATATCCATAACATCAGTTTCTTGAGCCACTGAGGTAGGAATGATAACCACCGCAGGCTCAGCTAGCTGCATGAATTCATCCTCGTGAAGAGGGGATGGTGGTATATGCTGCAGAGGAGCACTTGATTCGACAGGAGCATCAGTTGCAACATTTTAAATATGGCGATCTTTGATTGCCTTTCGTTTGCTAGCTCTTGCCTTTGCCTTCTGACGCTTCTCTTCCTTTATCCTTCGTTGAGCAAGATCTTCCTGATGGTCAACCTCATCATTTCTTCGGTCACACAACTGAGATACTTCCATCTTTAGCCACGAGTGCCACTCAATTTTATCATTTCTCATAGCACTGAGAGCTTTTGTGAGCTCAACAATTTCCTTGTTCAGTTCCTTCCTTTCAGATTCAGTGTTGGCATCTCGTCTCATTTGCTCGAGGGTTTTCTTGTCCTCGACTGCTTGGTTTTCTTGTCCTCGACTGCTTGGTTTAGATTCTTGGTAATCTTTCCTAGCTCAGCAAAGTGTTTTGTTACCAGCTTGGCAACTTCTTCAGGAAGGCCCAAACTGCTCAAATCAACTGATTTTGCATCATAGGCAGCACTTTCAACGATATCAATCATAAAATTGAAGTCATATTTATGTTACTGTGTGCAAGCATGAACGCTGGATTTGGCTTTCTTGACAGAAGCTGAAGCTCTCACTTCGGGTAACAACTTTCTCTTCGCAGATTGGGCAGCAGAACCTGAAGGTTTGTCAGTGACTGTTGCAGGTGCAAGCCTTGGTGACATTCTCAGGGGGGTGGAACTATCACTGGCAAACATCTTCATCAGAGGATTCATCACACGAGGCAGAAGCTGCCTTCTTGGATTTTCTGGCGACAGATTTCTTTTGGGAAGCTCAAGGGGAAACTGACTTCCCTGCCTTGGTTTCCTTTCGGGCAGAGGCACGATCCTTGTTCTTTTGTATGTCTTGCTGGGTCAGTTTGACATTTCTTTGCTCAACTTGATTCTTCTTTGCTGCCCTGGCTTCACACTTGGTTTTGGCCTTTGCTCTCTTTTTCACTTCTTTGGGAAAATCAGCAATTGTCTGGAGGGAGTCAGGATGAGCTTCTTTAGTAGGAGATGGCCTGACTTTTTCATCATCTGGGCCGAGGCAATTTTCAGCAATGTAGTCATTCCAAGACAGAGTGAATGCAAACATGATTTGGTATTTTCTATGGACATTCTCCTGATTGGACTATTTCTTCACCTAGTGGCGGTGAAACCTTTGCAGCCTGTTATTTCTCTCGGTTGTGGTTTCAACTCCAGGTGGAGTTTTATATCCTTCGGGTTCAGACATCTTGGCAGTGGTGTTCCTCTCTCTGCCACGACCACCCTTCTTTGGATTTCCATCAGAAAATAGAGTCTTTTCATCGGTGATCTGTTCATCCTTGGTTCACTGTGAGCCGAGGGAATATCATCTACCTGTTCTTCGGATTCAGACTCGGACTTTTTCTTTGGTATCTCGTGTGGCTTGGATGCTTTTCCTCCACCAGTCTGCCTCTTGTGTTCAGAAAAGGGAGGCAATTGAGGCATTTCTCCTTCAGACACAGACTGCTCTTCCGAACTTTGTGCCATGACCAACTTGAGAAAATAATAGATGTGAGGGATAGAAGGAAAGGGTCACAAACATGCACAGAAGCATTTTTTTACTGAAAACAGGAAGTTTTTCGGGAGCACTACAGGAATCAATGGTATACATTTTGGAAGATGTCATTGACAGAATTGTAACATGCCTTAAGGCAGACTAATAACTATCTAATCTTTTGAAATAATACACATGAACCCTAGATCCAAGATAGCTAGTACGAGGGAAAACTAAAAACCGTACCAGTCACAACCTAGAGAACCCTAAAGATCTATCGCAAGGAAAATAAATCATGAGAAATTGCATCGGTAAGAACAACCCTAGAATAGAGGAGCGACAGGGCTAGTTCCAGATCCAAGCGCCCTAACTTTTTAGCGAGGATCTGCTATGGCAATGCAAAGGAGATGATTTATGCTACTTCTTTTGCTTGCGTTGGCTTTTTCCTTGAAGAGTAAAGGGTGATGCAACAAAGTAGAGATAAGTATTTCCCTCAGTTGAGAACCAAGATATCAATCCAGTAGGAGAAATGCGCAAGTCCTCAATATATGCACCTATAGAAGCAATGAAACACTTGCACCCAACAAGATAAAGGGTTGTCAATCCCTTCACGGTCACTTGCAAAGGTGAGATCTGATAGAGATAGATATAAAAGATTACTAACACATAAAAGTAAATAAATTGCAGCAAGGTGTTTTGTTATTTTTGATATATAGATCTGAAACTATATCAAGGAAAATAGACCCGGGGGCCATAGGTTTCACTAGAGTCTTCTCTCTTGAAGGCAAACAATACGGTGGATGAACAAATTTCTGTCGAGCAATTGATAGAAAAGCGCAAAGTTATGACGATATTCGAGGCAATGATTATTAATATAGGCATCACGTCCATGTCAAGTAGACCGACTCCTACCTACATGTACAACTATTACTCCACACATCGACCGCTATCCAGCATGCATCTAGAGTATTAAGTTCATAAGAATGAAGTAACGCCTCAAGTACGATGACATGATACAGAGGGATAAACTCAAGCAATATGATGAAAACCGCATCTTTTTACCCGTGGCTTGTCATCGACTCGTGGGTTTACTGACTTCATCTCCAAGTCTCGTAGGTGTCTTCTGGTCGAAAAATAATAATCACGAAAGTTTTATTCCATTTGGACTCCGTTTGGTATTCCTTTTCTGCGAAACTCAAAAACAACACTACTGCAGGATGCTGCTAACGCGACACTACGATTAGAGACCATTTGACGAAACTGTGTGCGATGCATTAATCGCAAACTATGATGTAAAATAACCATAAAAAAGATGCAAAACGTTTGCGATGAAGGATACATCGAACATGGTTCATATTTTAGTTGCGTGTGCGATGAGGGGCTACGATTCAGTTCAATGAATTGTTTACGATGAGGCAGAACAAAAGAAATGGGCGGCCAGATGAAGGCGTGTCCGATATACGACATAAGATAAACTGTTTGTGATGAGGCAAAACAACAGAAACTGGCAGCCATATGAAGGTGTATGCGATATATGGCATACAATGCACTCGTATGAACTGTTCGCGTTGAGCCAAGAGAACAGAAATGGTTCAACTTAACAAGATGTGTGTGATACGGGGCAAACAGGGCGTAATCGGAAATGTGTGGGAAGACCGATAACAACACAGATGATTCCTGTTAACAAGCCGTGTGTGTTGTGAGCAAACAATTGCTGGTAAACAATTGTCAGTGATTGATGAAATCATCACCGACAGGTTCCATTGTTTAGTCCGTGTACGATGTGATTTGCTCTGTCTACAGAGCATCAACATATATACTTAAAAAGGCAACATTGCAAAACCAAATTAAGCATACAATTACACGGGTGAATACACACATAACATTTCCACACACCAAAGTAAGCAATTACATGCATACTAAACTAGGAGAAACGAGGATCTAATCATCTACTTGTTGTTGCAACGACGCTTGCCATTGCTCTGCTTCCAGCTAGATCCCTGGCCGTTTTGGGGAAGGAGGCACTTCCTCATGTCAACAATCCGCCTGTACATTTCATAGCTCGTGTACGCCTCCTTGGCCGCGTACATGAGATGAGGTTTGTCGAGTTTCTCCATCTAGGCCAAGTGCCAGGCACATTTGTTGTTGTTGCAGGAATCCTTCATGTCCCTATAGTAGGGGTAGATGATGGCCTCAGCGAGGTGAACCAGTGAGTCCTTCTCATGCTTATTGCTGCCCTAGATCTTTTATTGGCCCTGGATGTCGACAAGATTGTGGCAGGCAATGCCCGAATTCTTGAGCACGCTTACATCTTTAAAGATCCGTATCAAATATGTAGTTGGGATTGTTGACAAACTGATAACCCACAAGTATAGGGGACCGCAACAGTTTTCGAGGGTAGAGTATTCAACCCAAATTTATTGATTCGACACAAGGGGAGCCAAAGAATATTCTCAAGTATTAGCAGTCGAGTTGTCAAGTCAACCACACCTGGATAACTTAATATCCGCAGCGAAGTATTTAGTAGCAAAGTAGTATGATAGTAGTGATAAGGGTAGCAAAAGTTATTTTTGAGTTTTGTAGTGATTGTAACAGTAGCAGCGGAAAAGTAAATAAGCGAAGAACAATATGTGAAAAGCTCGTATGCATTGGATCGGTGATGGAGAATTATGCCGGATGCGATTATTCATGCAACAGTTATAACATAGGGTCACACAGAACAAGCTCCAATTCATGAATGTAATGTAGGCATGTATTCCGAACATAGTCATACGTGCTTATGGGAAAGAACTTGCATGACATCTTTTTTCCTACCCTCCCGTGGCAGCGGGGTCCTATTGGAAACTAAGGGATATTGAGGCCTCCTTTTAATAGAGTACCAGACCAAAGCATTAACATATAGTGAATACATGAACTCCTCAAACTATGGTCATCACCGGGAGTGATCCCGATTATTGTCACTTCGGGGTTGCCGGATCATAGCACATAGTAGGTGACTATAGACTTGCAAGATAGGATCAAGAACTCACATATATTCATGAAAACATAATAGGTTCAGATCTGAAATCATGGCACTCGGGCCCTAGTGACAAGCATTAAGCATAGCGAAGTCATAGCAACATCAATCTCAGAACATAGTGGATACTAGGGATCAAACCCTAACAAAACTAACTCGATTACATGATAGATCTCATCCAACCCATCACCGTCCAGCAAGCCTACGATAGAATTACTCACGCGCGACATTGAGCATCATGAAATTGGTGATGTAGGATGGTTGATGACGACGATGGCGACGGATTCCCCTCTCCGGAGCCCCGAACGGACTCCAGATCAGCCCTCCCGAGAGAGTTTAGGGCTTGGCGGCGGCTCCGTATCGTAAAGCATGATGAATCTTTCTCTCTGATTTTTTCTCCCCGAACACGAATATATGGAGTTGGAGTTGAGGTCGGTGGAGCTCCAGGGGGCCCATAAGGCAGGGGGCGCGCCCAGGGGGGCAGGGGCGCCTCCCACCCTCGTGGATAGGGTGTGGTCCCCCTAGCCTTGATTCTTTTGCCAGTATTTTTTATTATTTCGAAAAATAATCTCTGTGAAGTTTCAGGTCATTCCGAGAACTTTTGTTTCTGCACAAAAATAACACCATGGCAATTCTGCTGAAAATAGTGTCAGTCCGGGTTAGTTCCATTCAAATCATGCAAGTTAGAGTCCAAAACAAGGGCAAAAGTGTTTGGAAAAGTAGATACGTTGGAGACGTATCAACTCCCCCAAGCTTAAACCTGTGCTTGTCTTCAAGCAATTCAGTTGATAAACTGAAAGTGATAAAGAAAAACTTCTACAAACTCTGTTTGCTCTTGTTGTTGTAAATATGTAAAGCCAGCATTCAAGTTTTCAGCAAAGATTATGAACTAACCATATTCACAATAACACTTAGGTCTCATGTTTACTCATATCAATGGCATAATCAACTAGCGAGCAATAATAATGAATCTCGGATGACAACACTTTCTCAAAACAATCATGATATGATATAACAAGATGGTATCTCGCTAGCCCTTTCTGAGACCGCAAAACATAAATGCAGATCACCTTTAAAGATCAAGTACTTACTAAACATTGTAATTTATAGTAATGGATGCAAATGACAGTGGTGCTCTCTAGCTGGTGCTTTTTAATACGAGGGTGATGACTCAACATAAAATTAAATAGATAGGCCCTTCGCAGAGGGAAGCATGGATTTGTAGAGGTGCCAAAGCTCAGTTTTTGAAATAGAGATGAATAATATTTTGAGTGGCATACTTTCATTGTCAACATAACAATCGAGAGATGGCGATATCTTCCATGCCACACACATTATAGACGGTTCCCAAACAGAATGGTAAAGTTTATACTCCCCCTCCACCAACAAATATCAATCCATGGCTTGTCCCAAACAACGGGTGCCTCCAACTAACAACAATCCCGGGGGCGTTTTGTTTGCAATTAATTTGATTTGATTTGCTTAGAGCATGGGACTGGGCATCCCAGTGACCAGCCATTTTCTCGTGAGTGAGGAGCGGAGTCCACTCCTCTTGAGAATAACCCACCTAGCATGGAAGATATAGACAACCCTAGTTGATACATGAGCTATTCGACCATGCAAAACAGAATTTCATTTGAAGGTTTAGAGTTTGGCACATACAAATTTACTTGGAACGGCAGGTAGATACCAGATATAGGAAGGTATGGTGGACTCATATGGAATAACTTTGGGGTTTATGGGATTGGATGCACAAGCAGCATTCCCGCTTAGTACAAGTGAAGGCTAGAAAAGGACTGGGAAGCGACCAACTAGAGAGCGACAACAGTCATGAACATGCATTAAAATTAATCAACACTGAGTACAAGCATGAGTAGGATATAATCCACCATGAACATAAATATCGTGGAGGCAATGTTGATTTTGTTTCAACTACATGTGCGAACATGTGCCAAGTCAAGTCACTCGAATCATACAAAGGAGGATACCACCCTATCATACCACATCACAACCATTTTAACAGCATGTTGGCACGCAAGGTAAACCATTATAAACTCCTAGCTAATTAAGCATGGCATGAGCAACTATAATCTCTAATTATCATTGCGAACATGTTTCATTCACAATAGGCTGAATCAGGAACGATGAACTAATCATATTTATAGAAACAAGAGAGGTCGAGTTCATACCAGCTTCTCTCATCTCAATTAGTTCATCATATATCGTCATAATTGCCTTTCATTTGCACGACCAAACGATGTGAATAATAATAATGGTGCACGTGCATTGGACTAAGCTGGAATCTGCAGGCATTCAATAAACAGGAGAAGACAAGGCAATACGGGCTCTTGGTTAAATCAACAATAATGCATATGAGAGCCACTTCAACATTTTCATAATGGTCTTCTCCTCTCGACCCCCAAAGAAAAGAAAATAAATAAATCTATTTACACGGGAAAACTCCCAACAAGCAAAACAAGAACAGGAAATATTTTTGGGTTTTATTTTATTTACTACTACTGCAGCATGAAAAGTAAACTATCTAAAAGCTACAGCTAATTTTTTGGTTTTTCTTAAGGTTTTTCAAACACACAAGAAGAAAACATGAAAAGGAAAATAAACTAGCATGGATAGCACAAATGAAAGAGTAAGAGCACCGACAACTAGCATGAGTGTGTGAACATAAATGTAATGTCGGTGGGAAATACGTACTCCCCCAAGCATAGGCTTTTGGCCTAAGTTGGTCTATTGCCACGGGTGGCCTGGCGAATATCCAAAGTTGTAGTTGGGGTCGTACTGAGATGCAGCGGCTATTGCATCGTGGGCTGCAGCTTGGAGGCGAGCTGTCTCAGTCCTCCTCTCGTACTCGTTCGCCTCCTCCCTGGTTATAACATATCTCCCTTTTGTCTGAAAGTCAAAGAAGGTAGGAGCAGGGAGAGCGACGTGATACGTGCGTCGTCTGTCAAAGATTAGTCGGTACTGGAGGAGCTGATCGTTCCTCTCAACAAACTGATGACGAACCATAGCCTCATAATCTAAATAAACAGGAGGCAACTCAATATCATACTCACGTATGGGTATACCAAGAAAATTAGCTAGACGGGTTGCATAAATTCCACCAAAGAAATCTCCATTAATTCTATTATTATGCAACCTACATGCTCAATGGCTCCCAAATTATGATGTTTATCTCCTAATACAGCACTCCTGAGAACAGTGAGGTCAGGGACACACATGTGACATGCTTCATCCTTACCATTTATGCACCTACCTATGAAGAGAGCAAAATAATGTATAGCAGGAAAATGAATGCTCCCTATGGTAGCTTGTGTTATATCTCTAGACTCCCCCATAGTTATACTAGCAAGAAAACCTCTAAATTTAGATTTGTGAGGTTCACTAGGACTACCCCATTGCGGGAGTTTACAAGCAGTATTAAAATCCTCTAAGTCCATAGTATAAGAATTTTCATAAAGATCAAACAGGACAGTTTGAGAATTGCGTGAAGATGAAAATTCAAACCTTCTCACAAAAGAATCAGTGAGATAGTGGTACTGACGGCACTTATCTGCCTCGAAGCTCTCAAGATCAGAGTTACGCACATACGCGTTGAATTCTTCCTTGATTCCTGCTCGATCCATAAAGTCCTCTGAAGGCCATTCACAAGCCCGCACTTGAGCTTCCCTCGGTGGTTCATCGTCCGCATCGCGTATTGCCGGCCTGGGTCTTTGCTTCCTTGAAGGACCACCTTGGTACATTTTCCTAAACATATTTCTTCCTCTGAAAAATTTCTGAAAATTTTAGTAACTCAAAATAAAAGTGAACCAAACTCGACAAAATTGATAGCAACTACTCCTACAAGTTCCTAGAGACTATATCATGCATTAGAACTACTTGGGACCATATAAATTTGACATGCAAGCTCAAGAATAGGGTCACCTAAGCAGCAAAAATTTGCAATGAATAAAGCACTAGAACAAAAACTAATTGGAACATTGGAGTCACATACCGAAGCACAATCCCCCAAAGCAGTTTTGTGAGTGGAGCTTTGAGCAAGGAGATCAAAAATCGCAGCAAAATGAGCTAAAACTCGTGCTTGAGCTGGTTGGTGATTTTTTTGGGAGGAAGAAGGAGTGTGTGGGTGCTGGAATAAGTGGAGGGGAGCCACCATGAGCCCACGAGGCAGGGGGGCGCGCCCTGGACCCTCGTAGCCAGGCGCTTACTCCCCCTGCTGTGTTCTCAGTGCCAGATATTCTCAAATATTCCAGAAAAAAAATCATATTTCTATTTCGGGGCATTTGGAGAACTTTTATTTTTGGGGTATTTTTTTATTGCACGGATAATTCAGAAAACAGACAGGAAATAATATTTTTGCTTTATTTAATCTAAATAACAGAAAGTAAAAGGAGGGTACAAAAGGTTGTGCTTTGTAACTTCATCCATCTCATGCTCATCAAAAGGAATCCACTAACAAGTTTGATCAAGTCTTGTTAACAAACTCATTCCAAATCGCATGAAACCGGAGAAATTTCGAATAACACTATGTTACCTCAACGGGGATATGCATGTCCCCAATAATAAGAATATCATATTTCTTCTTGACAGTAGGAAGAGGAAATTCAAAACCTCCAAAAATAATTGATGGAATTTTTCCAATAGAGTTTATACTATGAATTTGAGGTTGTTTCCTTGGAAAGTGTACCATATGCTCATTGCCATTAACATGAAAAGTGACATTGCCTTTGTTGCAATCAATAACAGCCCCTGCAGTATTCAAAAAGGGTCTTCCAAGAATAATAGACATACTATCGTCCTCGGGAATATCAAGAATAACAAAGTCCGTTAAAATAGTAACATTTGCAACCACAACAGGCACATCCTCACAAATACCGACAGGTGTAGCAGTTGATTTATCAACCATTTGCAAAGATATTTCAGTAGGTGTCAACTTATTCAAATCAAGTCTACGATATAAAGAGAGAGGCATAACACTAAGACCGGCTCCAAGATCACATAAAGCAGTTCTAACATAGTTTCTTTGAATGGAGCAGGGTATAGTTGGTACTCCTGGATCTCCAAGTTTCTTTGGTATTCCACCCTTAAAAGTATAATTAGCAAGCATGGTGGAAATTTCAGCTTCCGGTATCTTTCTCTTATTAGTAACAATATATTTCATGTACTTAGCATAAGGATTCATTTTAAGCATATTAGTCAAACGCATACACAAAAAGATAGGTCTAATCATTTCAGCAAAGCGCTCAAAATCCTCATCACCCTTTTTATTGGATGGTTTAGGAGGAAAAGGCATGCGTTTCTGAACCCATGGTTCTCTTTCTTTACCGTGCTTCCTAGCAACAAAGTCTCTCTTATCATAACGTTGATTCTTTGATTGTGGGTTATCAAGATCAACAGCGGGTTCAATTTCTACATCATTATCATTACTAGGTTGAGCATCAACACGAACATCATTATTAACAGTATCACTAGGTTCATGTTCATTTCCAGATTGTGTTTCAGCATCAGAGATAGAAATATCATTGGGATTCTCAGGCGTGTCAACAACAGGTTCACTAGAAGCATGCAAAGTCCTATCATTTTTTCTTTTTCTTCCTCTTAGAAGGACTAGGTGCATCAACATTAGTTCTCTGAGAATCCTGCTCAATTCTCTTAGGGTGGCCCTCAGGATACAAAGGTTCCTGAGTCACTTTACCCCCTCTAGTTGCAACTCTAACAACAAAGTCAATATTCTTACTATTCAATTCATTGAGCAAATCATTCTGAGCTTTAAGTACTTGTTCTACTGGAGTGGTAACCATAGAAGCATGTTTTCTAATGAGTTTAAGTTCACCTTTAACTCTAGACATATAATCACTCAAGTGTTCAATCATATAAGCATTGTGTTTAAATTCTCTACCAAAATAAGCATTGAAGTTTTCTTGTTTGACAATAAAATTATCAAACTCATCTAAGCATTGGCTAGCAGCCTTATAACAAGGAATATCACCTTCATCAAATCTATAAAGAGAATTTACCTTTACTACCTGTGTTGGGTTATCAAGACCATGTGTTTCTTCAACAAGCGGTAAATTAAGACCATGTATTTCTTCAATAGGAGGTAAATTCTTGACATCTTCAGCTTTTATACCTTTTTCTTTCATAGATTTCTTTGCCTCTTGCATATCTTCGGGACTGAGAAATAGAACACCCCTTTTCTTCAGAGTTGGCTTAGGAGTTGGTTCAGGAAGTGTCCAATTATTTTCATTTGTGAACATATTATTCAATAGAATTTCAGCTTCATCAGCTGTTCTTTCCCTGAAAACACAACCAGCACAACTATCCAGGTGGTTTCTGGAAGCATCGGTTAGTCCATTATAAAAGATATCAAGTATTTCATTTTTCTTGAGAGGATGATCAGGCAAAGCATTAAGTAATTGGAGAAGCCTCCCACAAGCTTGTGGGAGACTCTCTTCTTCAATTTGCACAAAATTATATATTTCCCTTAAAGCAGCTTGTTTCTTATGAGCGGGGAAATATTTAGCAGAGAAGTAATAAATTATATTCTGGGGACTTCGCACACAACCAGGATCAAGAGAATTAAACCATATTTTAGCATCACCCTTTAATGAGAACGGAAATATTTTAAGGATAATAGTAGTGAGTTTCTCATCATTAGTGAACAGGGTGGCTATATCATTTAATTTAGTAAGATGTGCCACAACAGTTTCAGATTCATAGCCATAAAAAGGATCAGATTCAACCAAAGTAATTATATCAGGATCAACAGAGAATTCATAATCCTTATCGGTAACAAAGATAGGTGAAGTAGCATAAGCAGGATCATATTTCATTCTAGCATTCAGAGTTTTTTCTTTCAGCTTAGCTAATAATTTTTTAAGATCACTTCTATCATTGCAAGCAAGAAAGTCTCTAGCAGTTTCTTCATCCATAACATAACCCTCAGGCACAACAGGCAATTCATATCTAGGGGGAGAATCTTCATCATCACTTTCATCAATATTATCAGTTTCAATAATTTCATTCTCTCTAGCCCTAGCAAGTTGTTCATCAAGAAATTCACCAAGTGGCACAGTAGTATCAAGCATAGAAGTGTCATCATAAGTATCATGCATAGCAGAAGTGGCATCATCAATAACATGCGACATATCAAAATTAATAGCAGAAGCAGGTTTAGGTGTCGCAAGCTTACTCAAAAACAGAAGGTGAATCAAGTGTAGAGCTAGATGGCTGTTCCTTACCTCCCCTCATAGTTGAGGGATAAATTTTAGTTTTCTCGTCTTTCAAGTTCTTCATAGTGACCAGCAGATATAAATCCCAAGTGACTCAAAGAATAGAGCTATGCTGCCCGGCAACGGCACCAGAAAATAGTCTTGATAACCCACAAGTATAGGGGATCGCAACAGTTTTCGAGGGTAGAGTATTCAACCCAAATTTATTGATTCGACACAAGGGGAGCCAAAGAATATTCTCAAGTATTAGCAGTAGAGTTGTCAATTCAACCATACCTGGATAACTTAATATCTGCAGCAAAGTATTTAGTAGCAAAGTAGTATGATAGTAGTGATAATGGTAGCAAAAGTAATATTTTTGAGTTTTGTAGTGATTGTAACAGTAGCAGCGGAAAAGTAAATAAGCGAAGAACAATATGTGAAAAGCTCGTAGGCATTGGATCGGTGATGGAGAATTATGCCGGATGCAATTATTTATGCAACAGTTATAACATAGGGTGACACAGAACTAGCTCCAATTCATCAATGTAATGTAGGCATGTATTCCGAACGTAGTCATACGTGCTTATGGGAAAGAACTTGCATGACATATTTTGTCCTACCCTCCCGTGGCAGCGGGGTCCTATTGGAAACTAAGGGATATTAAGGCCTCCTTTTAAATTAGTACTAGACCAAAGCATTAACACATAGTGAATACATGAACTCCTCAAACTATGGTCATCACCGAGAGTGGTCCCGATTATTGTCACTTCGGGGTTGCCGGATCATAACACATAGTAGGTGACTATGGACTTGCAAGATAGGATCAAGAACTCACATATATTCATGAAAACATAATAGGTTCAGATCTGAAATCATGGCACTCGGGCCCTAGTGACATGCATTAAGCATAGCAAAGTCATAGCAACATCAATCTCAGAACATAGTGGATACTAGGGATCAAACCCTAACAAAACTAACACGATTACATGATAAATCTCATCCAACCCATCACCGTCCAGCAAGCCTACGATGGAATTACTCGTGCACGGCGGTGAGCATCATGAAATTGGTGATGGAGGATGGTTGATGATGACGATGGCGATGGATTCCCCTCTCCGGAGCCCCGAACGGACTCCAGATCAGCCCTCCCGAGAGAGATTAGGGCTTGGCGGCGGCTCTGTATCGTAAAACACGATGAATCCTTCTCTCTGATTTTTTTCTCTCCGAACGTGAATATATAGAGTTGGAGTTGAGGTCGGTGGAGCTCCAGGGGGCCCACAAGGCAGGGGGCGCGCCCAGGGGGGCAGGCGCGCCTCCCAGCCTCGTGGACAGGGTGTGGGCCCCCTGGCCTTGATTCTTTCGCCAGTATTATTTATTATTTCCAAAAATAATCTCCGTGAAGTTTCAGGTCATTCCGAGAACTTTTGTTTCTGCACAAAAATAACACCATGGCAATTCTGCTGAAAACAGCGTCAGTCCGGGATAGTTCCATTCGAATCATGCAAGTTAGAGTCCAAAACAAGGGCAAAAGTGTTTGGAAAAGTAGATACGTTGGAGACGTATCACAAACCTACCAAAATGCTCGCAAGGCCTTGTAGCCAGGCAGTAGTGGTAGACGAGGACGTGGTTGCGCACACACATCTGGGCGACGGCGACCTTGGGACGAGACCCGGCACGAGCGCGGCTGTACTGGAGGTCGAACCCGACCACCTTTACTTCTCCGCGGCAAGCAACAACTCTGCTCCACCCAGACCGGGTTGTTGGTGTACAGCACCGAGAGCTCCGTGAACCTTCTATGGGTGTCGACCACGACATGCATGGTGAACTGCTACTCGTCGTCGGCAGCCGATCAGAGTGCCATTGGAGCCACGCAGGATACCCTCTAAGAATTTTTCATGGTGGGTGTGCTTCTTGCAATGGTGGCGCGCGATTGAAAGGTTGAAGAGACACAAGGGTTAAATGGACGATGTAATAAATGGGGGCCGACCGGCCTGTAATCGTCACATCTTGTCACCGTGTTCATAGCGGAGGACTCGAGTGCATGCTTGACAACATCGCACTGCACACGTTTCGTTTGACCACGCATGGGCTCGAAGAGGCGTCAAATATATCATCGATGAGCCTATTCCCGCGCTACCATGAAGTTTACCGGGCAAGCTTCCTGCCCGGCTAGTTTGACCACACGTCGCCTAGAAGAGGGACAAATCGTGGGCGTTTATTGGCCAAAAGCTTTGTAAAAACAAAGTGTGTGGAATGACTTCGGTCATAAGTTTACCCGTGGGTGATGAGGTCAAAGTTACATAGAAGGGTGATGATGGACACTCGAGTGCGATAATTAATTTTGCGCTCTACAGGGCACACGGTTGAAGAAACCAATTGTGTGCAATAATGTCGAAGATCGCAGTCAGGTAGCTATATAGATCGTGTGCTATCAGATCGACAAGGTAAACATATTCGAGAATGGTTAGTAAAATCTATGTCCATGGCATATGAAGGTCAAAATAGTGCTACCTATATACGAGTCTCATACGATACCATTTCGACGATTGTACTACAAAAGCTCGAAATATTACAAGGTTCAAATTCCAGAGTTATATGGCTCAAATTCGAAGATTACAAGGTTCAAACTGATATTGGAAATGAAATTCAGCTCATCAGCTGCAAACGCTTGCGCTGATCCGCTGAACATGGATATCAAAGAGGTTGAAACTAATATTACCACTTGCAAGTCTGGTTTCGAAACCTCATAATTTTTGGAAAGTGGTCAGCCACTAAGAAGTCATGTATGGGGTTGACATGATGACTTCCGATTACTCTGTCATCTGAAGTTCCAAAATGAAATTCAGCATTTTTGGAGCCTGTGCCATTCTGCCGCTGCCGCCGGCGCTGATCAACAAACCATTCATTTTTTGCGAAATAAATGTAGGGCAAACCTCATTACCTTCAGCACCCTTACTCCGACAACAAAGAACCTGGCGAATATTATCTCCGGTAAGGTCCCTCGGTAGGTGTTCAAAGTAATTTCTGAGAGATGCAGATCTAGGCATTCGATGTGATTGCTATATTGTATCACATTATCCACCACCGGGCCTAATCTTATCTGCAAAAGAAGAAAGCGTGTTAGTGCCTACATGCAGTTTTGAACACTACTACAGGCCTATTTGGTTTGCAGGATTTCTAAAATGCACTAACATGCCATCTTTGATCCAACATGATTAACATGGGCATTTGATTATAATCTAGAAAAATGTAGCCTTCTTCACAAGAGGTTGGAGTGGATGAAAAGTTCCCTAAGAAAACTAGTACAAATGAATCCAAAGGAGAAATGCTTATGGATTGTAACCATATGGATCAAGCAACCAATATGGGGGGAAAACATGTATGTACTGAAATCCTCCAAAAAGTCCTTCAGAAATCATAGTACATTGTCATTGTAAACTTGGAAAAAGGTGTCACAAATTGAACTCCCTTATGGTTAACATTTAACAGGAAAGGAACATCACCTCGATATATAGCTTCTCCAGGCATGGAAAGCATCTCAAGAAACTGACAACTTCCTCCAGGTTGGGGCCAATAGATTCTAGTGCCAAGAACTTCATTGTGCGCAGTTTCGGGGTCAAGCTTGTCGAAATCATTTTCTGGATGACAGACGAACATACATCCTCAAAATTAGAAATAATGTTAATTTCTAGAAGGAGAGGTAGAAGGCGGCTGTTCTACCTGAACGAGTGTGGATCCAATAACAAGTTCGGAGTATTTTTTAGATGAGTAGCCCACCATTGTCAATTTCGGCGTAGAAATGACACTGATTCTTGTTGGACCTTCTTGATCAACTACAAGTAATCTCTCAAGTCAAGGTGTGTCCTCAATGACCATACCGTGGTAGACATCTTGTGATGTCTTCTTGCCGCACCAGCAACACACAGAAATAGTCCTGAGAGTCATGGAGGTGATTTGGAAGCTACTCAGCCCATTGATCGCCTGAACACGAAGGTACTCGAGTGCAGTACAGCCACGGAGCAGGCGCTCCATGTCACCGTTTGGGAGGGAGACGGCGACGAGCTCGAGGTGCTTCAGTCATGGTAGAATAAGAGCGGGCGCGTCATTAAGGGGGATGGTAGTTCCTGAACTTGGTGATGCGCAGCGTGGGCGCGAGGCGGAGCGGGGACGTTGGCTGTGAGCGCATATGCCCGTCATCAAAAGTGAGTTCCTCGAGCTGATCTAGGGTGGGGGATCGGAACTAGTCGTCAAGCTTGGCTTGGTCCTTGCCGTTGGAACGGAACATGCCCATGCTAAGGCCACTTGTTGGGCTAGGGTGACTGCCGAGGATCTTGGAGAACGCATCTGAGCTTTTGCGATAGCCATGGCAGAGCTCATGGGTCTCGATGATGTCAATAGGGGTGGAGTTCCATATGGGGCACCACTGGCTGGAAAGGACGGTTTTCTGCGCCCCATATTTGTTTGGGAGGAGGGGGATGATGGCTGTCAACATATCATCGGGGAGGATGCTGATGAAGTCTAGGCCTGCTGGAGTCGCTTGCGGTTCTTGCTCGACCCGCCTCCGCTTGTTGACAACCCCGTTCTCCACCTCCGGAGTCTCCTTGTTAAGGGCGATTTCTGATAGAAGTGGGAGTACTGGGAATATTTAGTTAAAACGGGGCAATAGAAAAGTGTATTGGTAACTACAAGTTAGTAGGTAGGAATAGAGTAAGAAAATGGAATAACAATTGGTTGGTTAAATACTACACAATTTATTTGATATTGCTGGGTAAGTCAACATGCAGATACTTGAAAAGAACACTTACTTCAAACAAAGTCTGGACAGATGATATCGTCGGGGAAGTTAGCATATATCTCATGACCAGGCTCTTTTATGTGTAGTGCAATTTTGGTGCCAGCTTTCAGTACATAAAACTTAGAAATTTCTTTCCAAAGGCCAGTGCCAAAATAGCGATCACCACGTTCTACAAGTCTTACAGTAGCAACAATTGTAAATCCATGGTTTGTGTTCAGTATGACATCCATGCAGTCTTGATTTATGTAAAGGGAAAGATTTATACTATAGATTCTGTTGCATAGCAATTGACGCGCTGGAGAAAATGGTAGGATTGTTAAAGAAAATATGGTAACATGCAAATATGGGCCCAAATTGAAAGAACTGTACAACAGTTGAAATCGAAGGACAAAAATCTATAATTAAACAGATAGGGTAAACATGATGTCATGGAAATATGAGAGTAATCGAAAGAACAATACGTCATTAATTTGCCTAATATAGAAAGAAGAGGAAAAAAATCCCCTTCGACGTATATGGTGCATGTGGCACCTTTTATCCAAATGTAGCAATATTTAGTATATGTCTAGGAAAGGCCATGCCAACCGATTTAGGGTGACATTGAACATATCGCGCGCATCCTCAAGTCATCTGTTACGGTGAGATGGAACTCCATGGATATCTGGCGGGGGCCGCAAAGTCCTAATGTGTCCGCACACAGTACACACTATGAATGAAAGAAAACCCACAAATCAGCTCGAATAAAATTGAATTCACGCCAATTTTGGCCGGGTGCTTAAAGGAGGCAGATGAACTGGGATAAGAGATGAGATAATATCTCATCAAATTAGTTACCTTGTTGTCCATGAGAAAAAACCCTCAGTACGGCGGATTCCCCAACCGGGCGGAGCTGGGTCAACCGCGAGCAGCGTCGAGAAAGTCGATGGCGATAGGAGGCGGCAAGCGGAATTGGCGAAATGCGCTGGGGTTTGCCGGCAGCTTGCCGGCGGCAGTAGGCGTCGAGCTAAGTGGTTGTTGCCGCAATAGGCGGTGCCATGCATAGACGCAGAGGAGCTTGTGTAGGTGTGAATGGGGACCGGACGGGGTGGCTGGCGAGGTGAGGGTTTTCGTGACGTGGGGATGGTGAGGGTTTTCTTTTTTCTTTTTTGAATTGGGTGGTGAGGGTTTTCTGTCCCACAATGAGTTTCGGAGGCAATGGTTTGCTACAGCCAACCATGTGTGATTGACGTAACAAGCAAAATGAAAGTCATTGCACACGATTCCAATTTTGGGAAACGTGTGCGATTGACGTACTACCTCCGTCCTGGTTTATTAGTCCCCTTTGTAATTTGTACCAAATTTTGACCAAATATTTAACTAACAAATGTTTATGCATGTCACCAAAAATTATGTCATTGAACACTATGTTCAAATACGCATCCAACGATATAATTTTTGCAGACCTGCACTAACATTTTGTCAGTTAAATATTTGGTCAAAATTTAACACAAATTACAAAGGGGACCAATAAACCAGGACGTAGGTAGATTCCATCAACCAAACTGATTCCCACATTTAGACATAAGTAAACATAGATTAAACATACTTAGACAGAGATAACAAGCGTACACAAGCATAGTTCATAGTTCAACCGTCATTAAGCATACTCAAGCGTACATAGTTCGATCCCACATCTCATCTCATCTCCCCGCACGATCCCAAAGCTTCTCCAGGTACTCGGCGTATGCAGCGTGCGCCACCCTGCGAGAATACTTCTGCTCGAAGGAGCCAATGGCTCGTCCTCTTGCTTGCACCACAAGACTTTCATACGCGTCATGACGCTTTTGGTTGCAAAATTGGCATCGATAGCCGCCATCCTAGGTCCTAATACGCCTGTTATGCATTCCCGCATAAAAGCTCCCTCAGGATTTGCCTCTTCTACCTCGCTGTCCACATCTTCATCCTTGCTGTCCACATCGTCAGACATCACCTATACAAATAGGAAAAAAAATGTGGCTCCAAATTAATGTTTACAAACTAATCTCTAGCGAACATTTGGTAGTTACCAAAATTTGGCATAAAATCAATGTTTACATGTCGTGAAGTAGGATTAGGAATTTATGGCTATTTTTTATACATATCCAAAGATTATGGTTCGATTTTTAAGCACAGTCGTCTATGTACACACCAATCTTGAAGAAAATAATGGCACAAACATATATGTAGGTCATTCAAAATCAATTGTCAAGTCCTGGCTAGGAATTATTAGCACAAACACTAACCCTAGTTGGATTACTAGCAGAAATCATTCGCACAGATGAAACAACTAATCACTTATCCCTTGTACCATTCAAACAATCAATACACCACGGATCTAACAAAACTTACTCAGATTTCATGGATTGGGGGAACATAACTATAGGATTTCTATTGCAAAAAGGGGAGGTAGGAGTAAACAGAGAAACCATAGGATCTATTTCACACATAAATGGGTATAGATGCCTAACCTGTTGTCCGTCGTTGTCGGAGTCATCGCCGGAGTGGTCGTCGGAGTTGTCTCCGGGGTTGTTGCCCGAGTCGTCACCGGAGTCGGTGTGGACCTCCACCTCCAGCTGTGGAAGCTCGACGCCATCGACGATGTCAGGGTGCAGTGCTACCTCACCGGCGGTGACGGCAACCTCTTTCTCCATCTCCACGCGGTGCTCCGATCCTTCAGCAGCCCCAGCGTTGCCACTCCCTCCGATGGGGCTCATTGGCGGCATCCTCATACACTGAAGGCTTTGAGGACTGAGAGCGGCGTCGAGGATGCAAGCGGGGAGAGAGGATTGTGTACGTGGGGAGGATGGGGGGGCGGCCGCTCGGGCGCGCCATTAATATGGAGTAGTGGGAGAGAGGCGGGCGGTGGTCAAATCGCTAGCTCGCCTCTCGGTGAGCCAGCATGTGGGTTGGTCGTTTTGTGAGGCGGGTGCCACCTCAGAGTCATGAATTCGTCATTTAAAACATTACACAACCCTTTCATACATACATGTTTTGGCCACATGCAGTCGATGGTTGTCGAACACGACACTCGATACTCGCGTGTGATGCTTTTTGTGGGCCCGCGAGGTCATCGTTCATCACTTTGACGAACAACCGATAGAGAATCTTTTTTGTTTGTGTTATGGTGGGAGTATATAGTACGCGTCGAAGAGGTGTGAGGGGACTAGCATATATACTATATGTACACATCCGTGAACAAGTACACCTCACTCAGTGTCGGGACTTTACGGTTTCTGAGGCACGTGCCACACCAAAGTTGTGAAATTGGCTATTCAAACAACACACAACACCTCTTTGGGCCACATGCATATAGGCGGTGGTTATCCTTGGACACACACGTGTGACACTTCTATCTGTGGGCCCACGAGGCCGTCGTCGATGCATGCATCACTTTGACCTACATCTGGAGAGGTTAATTAATTACACCATCAAGGAGGATTCTTTTTGGGTTTATTACGGTAGGAGCATATAGTATGCATCGAAGAGGGGGAAGGGGACCATCATTTGTAGTATGCTTCATGAACCTTGCTCTGTGTGGGGACTTTACAGTTTTCGAGGCATGTGCCACATCAAAGTTGTGCATTTTGGGTATTCAACATATATTTGGCCCACATGTAAAGCGATGGTGGTTGTCCTCTCACACCCACTTAAGCGGTGATCAGTGATATTGATGCTTTCTATCTGTTGGGCCCGCTTGGTCCATCACTACTTTGCCTGAGAATGAGAGAGGTTAATTTGACTTAGGAGGGGATTTTTTTTGTAATACGGTATATATATAGGTCATGCTCTGGGATGACATGATAGAGTCTGAGCACACACTTGCATGTGTATGCATGAATCCCTCCCATCGAGTCAAAGTGGCTAGTACCACGACACGTCATGAACTGATCTCGCTCTGTGTGGCGATTGTACGATTTTCGACGCACGCGCCGCATCAATGTTGTGAAATGGTATTCAAACATGCATGCACGCATCACCTCCATACATATGCATGTAGTGGTTGTCTTCGAACGGTACACTCCCTCGCGTGATTATCGGCGACAAGCCTATATGTTCGTGGATCCGCGTGGACATCCATGATCACCTTGACCGACAACAAGATAGGTTACCATGGCGGATTCTTCCTTTGGTTCTTGTTATCGTAGTATAGGTCATGGTGAGATTCAGACCTAATTAAGTCTGAGTGCATACTATGCATGCATGCATGCATGAAGCCCCGTCATCGGCTTTAAGTGTGGTGTGACATACATATGCACCTTCAACTAACCCTCACTCAGTGTGGGTATTTCAGGTTCGAAAGCACGGTGCCACATCAAAGTTGTTCCATTGTGTATTCAAACACACCTCTCCATACATACATTTGGGCCACACGAAAGCAGCGGTTGTCTTCGGGGACTAGCTACTTGCATGATTATTGGCGAGCTAGCCCATCTCTAGGGTCGCATTGACAGCCATCACTTTGACCAACAACAAGAGAGAGGTTGTACGACCAAGGTGGATTATTATTGGTCCGTTTTACGATCCATCTTGGTGAGATCCCTCTCTGGCCCACCGACTGAAATTGGGTGTGTGTGTGGGGGGGTTGGGGAGACTGCTACTTCACACTTTTCTAGGTGAACCTCCATGCAGGGGGCATGCATTTGTAGCTTAGGATTCCCTTCCTGCTGACACGAGGGGGGCAAGCAATACCATGTGCTTTGCGAGATAGGTGCCACACCAAAGTTGCATTTGGAATTTGAATATCAAACCACCCTTTTCATACATATATTTGGTCCACATGCAAGTGTGTTCGTGTTCTGACCCTCTCCCACGTCATTTTCGCCAAATTTATGAACATTACACAAGTTGGATGACGCAACAGACATGGTTCACTCACACTAACCGTGTGCCACACCGGTGCCCCTGTCACGCACATCCACATAGTACATTGGGCTCCACGAGGCTTCCCCTCTCATAAATATCTACCTACCTGCATCTTTTTTCTGTTTGATAACACACGGTTATTATGCTTCGACCGTGTATGATGTTTCTTGTTCCCACTCCTGCCTGCTTCCCTCGAAAATATCTGCTCGCCTCGAGGGATTTTCTGATTCGTAACACACGGTTGTTATTTCCGGACCGTGTGCAATGCAACATCATCCATGTTTTCAATAGCCCTGGCATTTCACTCCCGCGTTTGACTCCCGTGTAGTAAAATATTTAGTAGCCACGTCATTTCCTCAAACACACCCCCATCCACAGACACACACAAAAACCTCCTCGCGTGCGGGCGCGCGCGCACACACACACCCCTCCCTCGCTCGAAACCCAAGCAAGGTCACCGTCGCCGCTGCCGCAAGGCCTCCATTGTCAACATGTGCTGTTTTGCCCGTGCAACTTTGTCGGCGTTCTGGGAACAGGGGTACCCAAACTTGCCTGCCTGCAGCCCCTGGTGTGGCTCCATTGACAGCCTGGTATGGCCCAGCTTCGCTATTGACAACTCAAGACCCTCGCGAGGGCCCAAGCCTCGCGAGGCGGACGACACCAAGACCTCCACGAGGAGCAGCCTCCTCATGCTGGCTCCCGAGGGGCGGAGATCTCTAAGCAAGTCTCACCTCGCGAGGCTCAGATGACGTGAGCCATGACGACCAAGTTCACGTGGGCGCCAGCGGGTGCAGTGTACCAGTTTCCTCTTTGGTGCTAAAGGGGCCAGCGCAGGGGCGGAGTCTCGAGGAATCAGCCAAAGGTTTCCATTCTCATGCAACAAGAGCAAGAACGCCAGGACGGATGTCATCACCGAGCCCACCGCGGCGTCACAACCAGAGGCTTTTGCAGGCGAAGACTACTTTTGTCAGGATAAGACATACTATTTGTCCCCTTTCGAATTTGGCCATTGTGGGATCCCTTCCCGCCTTCATTTGGGAAGAGGACCAAGGCCACTATAAATAGGACCTAGCCATCACCATAGAGGGGGAATGGATCCATTCCACCCGGACCAGCTAACCAGCTTACTTGAGCTCAAGAACACACCTCCTGAGGTTGTTCTCCCACTGTACTAGTTCATCCTCAGCCTTCCAAGGCCAATCCACCACAAAGCAGGAGTAGGGTTTTACACCGCAAGGTGGCCCGAACCTAGGTAAACTGCCGTGTCCCCTTTTTGTTTGAGTTCGATGAGCTAGGCTGTGAGAACGGCGAGTAGGCAAACTGAGAAGGTTGAGTTCTTCGCATGCACCCCAGGGTTCAAACCTCTCAAGGGGCTGTGGAACCCGAAATCCAACATTTGGCGCGGCAGGTAGGGGTGCGTCGGAGCCTCTCTTCCGCTGGTCGATTCGCCATTGATCTGCCGCTTCCATGGCTGACGCTCATCGTGCTCGTGCTGAGCGCCGGACCGCTCTCGCCGCCCGTGTTGCTCAGACACCATCGGCGGGCGATGGCTGCCCTCGCTGTCCCCCGTCGCCAGCGGCAAACGCCGCCACCGGCCCCCTGTGCCATGAGCAGCAGGCCTCGTCGCTGCATCCTTCCGTGCACCGCGAGGTGCGCACCGCCACTCCGTCGCTAACTCCAGCTGCTTAATCCTCCCATGCCCGTCGTGGCCTAGCGAACTCGCAGGCCGCGCTACTCATGGCACGCAAGCTCCTGCGCTACCGCCCGATCGACGACTTCTACGAGGACTGGCTCAACCGCATCGCCGAGCTTGTCAGCGCCGCCGGGGACTCTCCTCCACCATCTCATTCGCTTCCTCACCCGCCGCCTGGCGTAGGTGACGTGGCCCACGGAGCACCACCTCCACCTCCCCGTCAAGACATCGTCCTCGAGCCAAGGCGTGAGGCCCCAAGGCGTGACCCGCCGCGCAGGGCGCTGGTGCGTGAAGAAGAAAGCTGTCAGGTGGTGCAGCGGCCGCAAGAAGATGCTCGTGCACTCCCAGCACAGCCACGTCAAGACCGCGTGCCGCCTGCGGCGGTGCCGCGCGAGCGCCAAGATCAGGCTCCACCTCCACGACGGGCGCCTGTGACCACAGCGGGCTGCCGCTGCCTTCACTCCGGAGCTACGTAGCGTCGTCTGGCCGGGGAAGTTCAAGCCCGACCTGCCTCCACGCTACGATGGCACCCCCGACCCTGCTGAGTTTCTGCAGCTCTATGAGCTGAGCATGGAGGCAGCCAACGGCGACTAGAAGGTTATGGCGAACTGGTTCCCCATGACCCTCAAGGATGGCGCGCGCTCGTGGCTCCTGAACCTCCCCGCTGGATCGATCTCCTCCTGGGACGAGATGAGAGAGCGCTTCGTCGGCCACTTCCAGGGCATTTGCGGCCGCCAGCCGGTCACGGGTGACCTGAGGGGCATCAAGCAGCAGCCAGGAGAGACCCTGCAGAAGTACATCCAGCGCATCAATATCGTTCGCCTCAAGATCCCCAAGGTGTCGGATGAGGCAATCATCTCGGCATTCACGGATGGTGTCCGCGACGTCAGGATGAAGTAGGAGCTCGCCATACACAAAGACCTGTGCAAGGCTCTGGAGATGTTCAACATGGCAACCAAGTGCGCCGGAGCTGAGGAGGGATGCCTCTCCCTCCTCGAGCTCCCTGACGTGGACCTAGAAGATAAGAAGACCAAGGCCAAGGACGTGAAGCGCAAGGGACCGGTCAGACTCGCGGCCAAGCCAGAGATGAAGCGAAGCTGCGATCACCCAGAGTCATCCAAGGGTAGCCGCCCATTCTATGTCTTCCACAACGTGCACAGTCACAACACCAATGACTGTCAGGAGCTCAGGGCCATCCGCAATGGGCGCCTCAGTCGACGCCCCGAGCGCAACGACCGAGGCTATGGTCGCGGAGGAGGCTGAGGTGGAGAATGCTGGGATGGCCGCGACCATTGTCAGGAGTGGCGCGACCAGCCTCGGGAGGACCGCTGGCAGGGCCAGCCTCGTGAGGGCGCCTGGAGGGATCAGCCTCGCGAGGACCGTCCTCAGGGCAACGCTGGGCTTCCCCTGCTGCCACCACCACCAAGAAGGGATGAAGATCACCACTAGGACGAGGGTGTTGGGGGCTTCCAGGAGCCTCGTGCCATTACTTGCATCCTAGGCAGTTCCCAAGCCCCAGCCTCCCATCGCATCTTCAAGCAGTTCGCGCGTGATGTGAACGCAGCCCTCCCCAAGCTCGGGGTAACGCGCCCACTCATGTGGTCCAAGTACGCCATCACCTTCGACTCCTCCGACCAGCTCAACTGCGCGGCCACAGTCGGCGCCCTCCCGATGCTCTTCTCGCCCATCATCAGAAACGTACTCGTCACCAAGACACTCATCGATGGCGGTGCGGGGCTCAATGTCCTCTCCGTCGAGACGTTCAACTCACTCCAAGTGCCATACCACCAGCCTCAACCTACCAAGCCCTTCTCAGGAGTAACCGACGGCTCCACTACCCCGTTAGGGCAGGTCCGCCTCCCTGTCACCTTTGGCAAGCACGACAACTACTACACAGAGCTCATCGACTTCGACATCGCCAACATCCGCCTCCCGTACAACGCCATCCTCGGGTACTCAGCCCTGGCCATGTTCATAGTGGTCACCCACCATGGCTACAACATCCTCAAGATGCCAGGAAGCTGTGACATCATCACGGTCGCCTGCGAGGAGAAGGACGCGGTGTGCTCTCTCGAGCACGCCTACCATGCTGCGGCGGTCGAGAACCCAGACGATGAGGGCGCTGTCTACCCTCCTCAAGCCGTCCCCAAGAAGAAGAAGCAGCTGCTCCACCAAGGATCTCAGGAAGGTGGGGTGTCCGGCGGTGCTGCCTGGAGCCCTGCACCCACTGACAGGGTGCCTTCCCCTCTCGCATAGGAAGGCGCGCCCGGTGCCCCTCTCAGGCTGGGCTCGGGGGCCCTCCTCTGGAGGGCCTCTGACCTGGCCGACGTCACTAGGGAGGCGCTCGGGCACCATGTGGAGGCGTGCTTCAATGCGCGCTTCCATGAAGAAAGCGCAGGGCGCGAGGCACCAGGCGCTCAGGAGTTCATCACCAAGGCAACTAAGGAGATTCAGGAGGCAAGAACTATGCGGGGCGATCGCCGCCCACCACCGGGCGCAGCCCTCTGCCCCAGCGAGGACAGTGAGTTGCGCATCTGCCTTGACGTTCCTGGGCTCAACAGGGCCACATCTCAGAAGCTTTTCTGTCCGTCCCGTGTTGGCCGATGTGAGGCCCCCCCCCTCACAGCTACATTCGCTGAAGGCGGCTGCTACATTCCAGCGCCACATGCGGGGCGTCCTGGCAGCTGATGAGGCCAGGCGCCAGGCGATCCAGGCAGGGATGGCGATGGATCCCCGCGAGCCCCCTAGGTCTCCAGAGCCTCCCGAGGTTCAGGACCTGGGCGACTCATGAGGAGCGACTTCTGCAGTACGCATCTTCAACTACTCCAACACCCCTTCAGCAATGGTGCCAGGTGACATCTTTCGGTTTGTTCATTTGGGGGCGCCCCTCGGGCTGCATTATCCCCAAGCCGCGGGTCGCGGGATACCCGCGGCCACCTATGGGACCGGGCGGCCCCTTGCTGGTTCGGCGGGGGACGTTGCATTGCACAAAGAGAAGACCAGCGCACGACAGCACGACAGAGAGCACACAAGCAATTTACCCAGGTTCGGGCCGCCGCGAGGCATAAGACCCTACTCCTGCTTTGGTGGATTGATGGTGGAAATGAACGTGGTGGTGCATGGTACACTTGCCCGGCAAGGCCTGCCTCAGGGCTACGTGACCACAAGCATATGGTGGCTTGGGTTTCTCAAGTTTCCAACCCTATAACCCCCCCTACGTATGCCATGGGCCTCCTTTTATATATTAAGGGGTCACCATAGTGGCAAAACAGCCATTACCCACTGATATGATAGCGAACAATGCTATCATACCTAACTCTGCGGGCTGGCAGCTGCATTAAATGCACCGCTTAGTGTCACATCACTAGCTGCCCGGCAAGGACTGTCGGGCATATCTTGCCAGCTCCGCATCTGCTCTCATGACACGTCGTTGGATGGGTGTCACCTGTGGGTTTCTTCTGTAGGAGATGGCTGCCATGTGGCAAATGCTGCCACTTAATCACCTTGCGGCTTGACACCGCACTGATTGACGATGTGGGTCGTACTTGCGCGGTTGGTGGGGTGGTTGATGCCCCGCAAGCCCCGGCAGGCGCTGCAAGGGAGTCTTGGTTGCTTGCTTCTAGTGGTGGCCTGGCCCCTTGCCGGGCTCGCCTGCCCGGCAAGGGAGGCCCTTCTCTTGCCGATATCCTATTCCTTTGGCTAGATCTCGATCTCTCTGAGCTGCATGTTGGTTCTCCAAGTCTCTTGGGCCTTCAATCCCTATCTTGAGCTTGTGCTTCAATCTTGATCTTGTGCCTGTGCACAGTTGGGCAACATACCCGGGGTCTGTTACACCGACAGAAGCCCCCTGGCCTGCCCCGATCGCGCTGCGGAGCGTCGGCGGGGTAGGGCCTAATAAGTGCAGAGGCAGGGCTGCTGAAGGAGTTGGTTCCTTGAGGTTTTCCTTTGGTGCTTCATTAGTCTTGATCTTGGGGGTGGTTTCTGATTCCCCCGCGCGTGGTGTAAAGCCAACAGTGGTGGGGCCGCGGCAGTGATGGCCCTTGAATGACTTTAACGCACGGGGTAGAAACTGCCAAATTATTCTTCCCACAGCGCGCTCTTATCATTATCCACGTATGTTGCATGCATAGCGCGGGGTAGGTAACGGAGGCGCGAGGTGTGGAAGAGCATCTTGAAGTGGGTTCGTCTGTCTTGAATTGGCGGAGGAGGGCGGTGGTCGCCCGTTGATGGAGCAGCTGCCCTTCCCCGCCCGGCCTATAAAAGGAGTGGCGGAGGAGGGCGAAGTCATTCATCCCTACATTCGTCCTCCTCTTCTTTTGATCTCTGATTCCACAGGTGATGTTGAAGAGGAGAGCTTGGGGCCCACCCCCGGGCTCCTGTTTGGGGCAATCATTGGCCATGCCGGTGCTGACGCTCGGGGAGTGAGCCTGGTCCTTGGCGTGGTGAATCTCGTGGTCTCTTCGAGGCTTGGCCGGGTGGCGGGGATGGAGATCGTTCATAATCCCAGATCGCCCCTCCCGAAGGTCGTGGGGCCGTTGTCGACGAGAGGCGTGCCTTCCGGTTGGCTGGAGTGATGGTAGCGGCGTATACCCGTTGTGGGTGATGCCGCTACCGCCTCTGCCCCTTCCCCCTCTCCCTCCTTTCCTCCTTTCGTTCGGGGAGGGACAACGGGCCTTGCTCCTCAACTTGCATAGCTCCTGGGTGCACGCCACCTGCTGGTCACGGCGGATGACTGCTCCGCCGGCCCCTTCGTTGCTGTCCTCCCTAGATGCTCCTTTTATTCTCCTTTCCCTCTGACCTTGGCATCCTAGCACAAGGAGTAGAGAAAGGAAAAGAGGGGTTATAGGGTTCTTATCTTTTTTTAACATTAAACTCGTAGGCAATCGCCAAATTTTAATTCAAATAATGTAATCCCTTGTGTCCATCTTTGTATTCTGTAATGCTTGTACTTGTAACCGCATATCAATGAAACAGATGAATCTTGTCGGGAACTCGTGCATGTGTATGTCCATGTAGAGGAAAAGTGCCTCTTTAATAGAATAAACGAGTTTTCCCTGGCAGGATATCCTGCCGGCACCCTCTTTGTCTGCCGGAGAACTGCGTCTGCCGGGGAACAGACAGAGGGGCCAGCCCCGCCAACTCCTTTTTCCCAAAGGCCACTGCGACCACCCTGACCGAAGCAGCGTTCGAGTCATGGATGGGAGCACCTAAGTTTCAAAGATGGAGGCGAGGTTTTCTCATGCAAAGTTATAGCTTTATAGAATACTAATGGACAAGAGGTGAACTTATCTGTTTGGCTTGCCGGGGATCATTGTGCCATGCAATCTTCTCATCCTTTGTTGAAGCCAGGTTCATGGCAAGAACCTGCAACTCCATATAGATGAGAATGAATGCAAATGCTCATGAAGTGCTTATGCAATGATCTGGGTGTGCTTGTGCATGCATGTGTCGGATTTCGGGTTCCGGCAAAACCCTCGAGGTTCGAACACTGGGGTGCGCGTGAAGATATCCCCCTACCTAATCACGCCCTCAGCCTCACCGCGATCTCAAAGCCTAGCTCGACGAACCCGCAACACAAGAGACACGAGATTTATACTGGTTCGGGCTACCGTTGTGGTGTAATACCCTACTCCAGTGTGGTGTGGTGGATTGCCTCTTGGGCTGAGGACGAACAGTACAAGGGGAAGAACAGCCTCCTGAGGAGAGGTGTTCTTGTGGTTGCTGAACTTGTGTGGGTGAGGATGGATCTAGTCCCAGATGAGCTGATCAGTTCAAGATGAGTTGTTTCCTACTGTGGTGGCTAGTCCTATTTATGGAGGCTCTGATCCTCTCCCCAAATATTGAGCGGGAAGGGAGCCAACAACGGCCAAATTCGAAGGGAGACAACTAGTACAAGCTATCCTGACTAAAGGTGGTCTTCGCGTGCCAAAGGCTCTGGTGGTGACGCCGTCTTGGGCTCAACGGTGACCTTCGTCCTGCCGTCCTGCTGGTCTTGGTCTCGTTGCACCGATATGGAAACCTTTGCCTGATGCCTCGGGACTCCTCGCCTGCGCTTGCCCCTTTAGCACCAAAGAGGAAATGAGGACACTGTGCACACTGGCGCCCGCCTGACTCCAGTCGTCATGGCTTGCATCACTGGGACCTTGCGAGGTGTCCCTTGCCTTGATCTCACCGCCCCTCGCGAGCCAGCCTGGTGAGGCTACTCTCGAGGAGGTCTTGTGTCGTACGCCTCGCAAGGCTTGGCCCCTCGCGAAGGTCTTGAATGTTTGCTGGTGAAGATGGGCCGTACGGGGCCGCTGGCGGAGCCACGCCGTGGGTCGCAGGCAGGCATGTCTGGGACCCCCGTTCCCAGGACGCCGACTGTAGCCCCTGAGCCCAAGGTGCGCTCGGACTTGGCTTCGAGGCGAAGCCAAAGGGCAAGTGCGGAGCACCGCGGGCCCCAACAGCCTGCGACCTTGGTCGACGCGTGGCGATTGATTGGACGTGGGCGTCTCCGCTTCCCCACGCTGCCTCGGCAACTGCCCGACATGACGAGTCCCTGCTGCATGCAAGGGAAAACCATCATTACTTGTGATCGTGGGGATCGCCGGTTGGCCATCTTTTGCTATAAATGAGGAGGGGGCAGATCCCCCGTTGCCCACCTCTTCTTGTTCCGCTCGCTTCTTCTTCCTTCTCGCTCCATTGCTAGTGGCGACTCCCATGGCGGCTATTCGGAGGGTTTTCGGCCGTAGAGAAGGGAAAACCCCCCGCGACGAGCCCGGGCCTCTTCCGCCGAAGAAGAGGCCGAGCCACCGCCGCGACGTGGTCGTGAGGCCAGAGGTGACGAGGCCTTGGTACGAGCGACCTCCTCCTGGGTACCCGTTGCCTCTGTACACCCAAGCTGAGGGCTCCGGAGGAAGAGGCGACGAGCGTCGCCGCCCACGCCGGGGTCGCGGTGACGCATGCTGTCGGCCCAGGAGTCCATGCCGCGGACTGCTCGCGCAAGCTCGTGATGTGGGAGGCAATGCCCCCGCGCACCTGGATCCGCTTCCCGCAGTTCTTCTCCGCCGAGATGCCGCCGAGGGGCCCCCTGGAGCTTTGGCTGTAGCACGCCGACTGCGACGCCCCGGCGACTGGAGCGGAGGTCTAGACCATCTCCCCAGGCAAGATGTTCATGACCCGCGGCAGGGGCGTGGTTGCCCGAGTCTGCCGCGCGGAAGGCGCCCTCGCCATCCACTTCAGGTACGATGGCGCCTCCATGATGTTCTTCAAGGTCTTCGACGCAAAAGGCCGCCGCTTGGCATGCTGCCCTAGAGGGGGTCGTCGGGACGGTGCAGCGGCCAGCGCCGGGCGCGCCGTTGGCTTCTCCGGCGGCTCCTCTAGCAGCAGCGGTGGCCCTCGGGAGTCCAGCAACTCTCCTGAGGTCTACGAGACCCCGGAGACAAGCGACGGCAGCTACGTGCCTCCGAGCTCTCACCGGGCCCAGAGCAAGGCCGCGGCATCCGGCCATCGCCGTTGCTGATCTGGATGGGGTTGGCGCCGGCCTTCCTTGGCCAACTGTTGATGAGGGCGTCGGCTGCGCTGGCGCATGTAGATAGGGCTCCTAGGAACTCCCCTCTTTTGTTCCCTACGAGGAATCGAAATGAACCCCGTGGGGGTGTGTACAGAACCTGCAATGTCTTTTGTTCATATTATCCTTATTATGAAAATTGGCGAGCACATGTCTTGTTTCGGCTCAGTCCCCCCTTTCCAACCCCAAGGTGGCTTGGTGCTCTATGCCGATAGGCCCCGGTCCCCAGGCAGGCTGCAGCCGACGCTGGTATGCCAGGTCGCGATGCCGTGGTCAAGGCCAGGAGGTGAGCGGCCCGAGGTCCAGTAAGAGCTCCTGAGGCGCGATGCTCAAGAGGTTCCCTTTAGCGCTCAAGCAACTACCGAGAAGAAGGAAAGGGTGGCGACGTTGCCATAACAAGGCTGCCACAGGTGTTGGTCCGATGCTGTAGTGCCGTGTTGATATAATCGTGAGACTTATCTTGGCATTCCTGAGCTGGCTCTTTGTGTCGCGCCATACTTGTGCGTCGACCGCTGTAGGGTAGCTAGGTTGGGCCCATGCAAGCCTCCCGCTCTTCTCCACGCTCTTCCGTGTGCTCTGCGTCCTTAGGTCCCGGCCCTCGAGCGAGCTCAGCCGCCACTGGTATGCCAGGTCGCGATGCCGTGGTCAAGGCCAAGGGGTGAGGGCTGGAGAGCCAGTAAGAGCTCCTGAGACGCGATGCTCAGGAGCCCCCCTTTTGAGGCGCAAGCGAATCACATGGGAGAAGAAGTAGGAGCCCGTGGTACCGCCCGCTGTCATCTCAGGAGGTTCCTGCAGGTCAGCACGAGGGAAAGTATAGATTGCCACGATGATTGCTGGTCTACCAAAGGTCGCCTGCAAGAAGATGAAGGCACTGAGGGCCTGGTGAGGTGACATGCGCGGGGCATCCCGCGAGCCAGAGCTCGACCACTCAGATTTGTCGGCGCTGCAGGGACGAACCCGAGCACAGGTGCCGTGCCAGAGTATGTAGCTCCCGTAGCAGGTGATAACCATAGATAGATTATGCATGGAAAGCGAACGGGATTAGGTAAACGCAGGAACGATACATGCCGCTGGGCCGGATCCGAGCGGCTTGGGGATGATGCAGCCCGAGGGGGCCCCCAAAAAAGTAAGCCAAAGATGTAAAGGGATACATGCCGCAGGGACGGACCCACGCGGCCTGGGAATGATGCAGCCCGAGGGGCGCTCCCAGCTAAATAAACTTGGAAAATGTCACCTGGTTCTGTTGTTGAAGGAATGTTGGGGCAGCTGAAGACGCGTGCTGAAGGAGTTGCTCCTCACGAGCCACCAGGACCCTGAGCCTCGGGAGGCTCTCGGGGTCTGGGCGGTTCCTTGAAGGCCGTCTCCATCTCCGCTAGGACTGCGTGATGCCTGGCTTCCTGAGCCACCAGGATGCTCCGCAGGTTGTGCTCGAAGGCGGACGCCACGCACGGCAGGCCAAAAGGCATGCGCACGTAGCTGTGAGGTGGGCCCTCAGAACGTCCCACGCGTGAAGGCCAGAAGAGCTCCTGAGATGCGGCGCTGTTGAGCCCTGGGATGTCGATGCAGACGCGCAGCCCGCCATCCTCGCCTGCGTCACATCCTAGCTAGTTCATGCATTAGAGTGTTGCATCATGTTTACTATTTCCAGAAACTTGAAATGGGGACGACAGAACCCCCAGCATCCCCCTGAAAACAACTAGGGTTTACTAAAATTATTTTCAATGAACCTGAAATGCCCTTCTAAAAAGTCCACTCTTTTTGTCTTGGGTTAGGACCTCTGACAAAATGGGTTCACAATTTTCTAGGTCATCACAAGATCATTGGATTAAATCATATGTACCTTGCATTTGGGCATTTAAATGCTAGTAAATATTTTAAATGCCCAAATAATTCTGGAAATAAGTGTGGGCTGTTGGAAATAATCTAAACAGAGTCCCTGATTATTTCCAGGATTTTTCAAACTGCCTAACTATCTTTAATAAAGCCACACAGTTACAGAAAAACAGAAAAAACAAAACAGAATAAAGAGAGGGAGAGAATCCTACCTGGCAGCCCACTGGCCGGCCCAGCACTGTGCTGGCCTGTGCCAGCCAGCTGCTTCCTCTCGCCAGAGCAGACAGAGAGGTGACGCCGGCATGCGCGAGCTCGCCACGGCGCCACCTGCTTGCCGCCCGCGCCTCCGTACGCGCTGGCCGACCTCCACGTCGCCGGCTCGACCGCCCCGACACCCCCTTCGCCCCTTGCACCTCTCCCTCGCCTCTCCTTGCCATGGCCGACGCTGTCGCGCTCGTGCCGACGTGAACACTGCAGCCACCGTGCTCCCCTCGTCTCGCTGTGCTGTCCACGAGCTCCGCCTCCATCCCCCGCGCCTCTCCGTCAACCCGCGCGATGCCGAACGCCCTGCATCAACCTCTGCACCGCCATCTTCGCTGCCTCTGCCCCGAGATCACCGGCGACCCCCCGACGTCGTCAGCCCCTCCCCGCGCTCGCGAATACCACCGACGACTCTGCCGTGAGCTCCTCAATCAAACCCCCCCTCTCCTTCGGCTCATTTGCACGCCGTAGCCGCCGCCCCCTTGCTGACGTAGCACGCCGCTGCCCGCGCTCGTCGCCGGTGGTGCTCCGGTGACCATATGGTCCCAGGCTTGTGCCCATTGCACTCCTCGCATCGCATAGGAGCCATAGGTGCTAGCGCTGCCCCGCCTAGGCCACTGCAGCAACGAGCCCGAGCTCGACCGAGCTTCGGCCGCCGCCGAGCTCATCGCCGGCGCCACTCCGGCCACTCCCCGGCCGCGCCACCACCACGGTTGGATGCAGACGAGTGTTCGCATCCCGTAGCTGTGCTCCGCGCGCCAAACAGCGCTCTATAGGCGAATCCCGCGGCGCACTGCCGCGTCTGGACTCGCCGGCGGCTAAACGCCGGCGACCGCTGACCCGTTGACCGGCGTGGGTTGACCCCACTGCCCGGTTTGACTACACCCCCTCTCTCACTGACTTGCGGGACCCGCCCGACTAATTACTCTAGTTAGCACTAATTAACTAGTTAGGTTAGTTACTACAGTCACTGACTAGTGGGCCCTGCCCAGTTAGTTAGGGCTAACTAACTTAGTTAGTTGAATGGGTCACTGACTAGTGGGTCCGACTAGTCAGGTTTGACCTGGTCGATGCCTTTGACCTGCTGACGTCACCCTGACGCAATGCTGGCACAGTAAATCATTTACTGGAATTATTCTTATACAGGAAATTCCAGAAATCACTTCAAACTTCAAAAAATCATAGAAATTAATCTGTAACTCCAAATGCAAAGATTTATATATGAATTTTGATCAGAAAAATTCAATCTTTCCATATGTACTGGTTTCATGCATGTCAGAACACCTTAACCTTGCTGTTTAGGTGAAACAAGCTAATGCACTAATATCACCTCTTATTTTGGGTTAGCATTTGAATCCTTGATTCAAATGAACTCAAACCAATCTGTCCTAGTTGCATTAGCCCAAAACACACTCATTTTGCCATATCATTGCATGCATCATATTGTTGCATATTGCCTTGGGATGATTGTGTTTCGATGTGTTCTTCGTGGTAGGTTCTGCATCCAAGGATATTCACGAGTATCCAACTGAACGACAGTACTCCACTACCACTCTGCCAGGCAAGCAACCCCATTGATCATTTTGATACAAACCAATCTTCTCGCTTCTGCTCTCGTTTACTGCATTAAGACAACGCGTTTCAAACTACTGTGTGTTGCGGTAGTTGAACCCACTTCCTCTACATGACCTGTCATTGCCACAGTAACTTGATGAAACACACTAGCATGTGTAGGAGTTAATTGAGCCATGTTTGTGTTTCCTACCATGCTATGCTTGCTATGCTTAGAGTCGTGTCAGGTCTGGCTCATCGTGGTGATGAACTAGAGTGAAAGGTTGTGTCGGTAATGAGAGTGAAGTGTTGATTATGATTTGGTAAAGGTATCGATGAGAGGCCATGTAGGAGTACATGGTGGGTTGTTTCATTGAGGCCGTACTTAAGAACTGAGATCTGTATGCGTGATTTAAGATTCAGCTACTACCACACATTGGGATCATTAATTGACTCTCTCGACTTATTAATCACCCCCGTCCTCTGTCGAGGAGTTGCAAGTAGTTTCTGGTGTTTGTAGTTGCGGGAGGCCGTGCGCAGCGCTGACCTTAGGGGTGGGCTGTGATGCGGTAGGCTCGTGGCACGGTGTACCCCGGCCGGATTTCCTTGCGGATGGAACACGAATAGGCGATAAACCTGGACTAGGGACTCATGTGTTTAGTCAGGTCGTGGCTGACACCCTCGCTGGGCTTCCGCTTGAAGGTTGCCGAGTACATGTCGTGTAAGCGGCGATAAGTGGTGAAAGCGTGTGTGACGAAGTACACCACTGTAGGATATGAAACTATTCGAATAGCCGCGTCCGCGGTAATGGATACTTGGTCGCTTATGCAGTTAATAGACAAGTTAATGGTTACTACTAAAAGACTCAAGATAAGTGTGAGTACCGCGGATGGGCCTCTCGTAGGATAACGAGGGATGATCCACGGTGGAGTATTGTGATGGTGATTAGTGGACTCGTGTGCGAAAACTATTTTACAACTGGTGTCTCATAGGATAGCTTAGCCAATATTCAAAGCTGGCCTGCTGCAATAACTCCACTACCTTCTTGAGAATGTGCATGTATAGTAGGATCTGTTGTAAGACTTGCTGAGTACCTTTGTACTCATGTTGCTTTACTTACTGTTTTCAGACGACAACACCGCCCCTTCCGAGGGGTTCTATGTAGATCTCGACGTTGACGAGTGACTTGCCACACAGGTGGTGATCTGTGCTTGTAAAGGGCCTATGTAGATAGACATGCTTCGTCAAGCCTTCTTTCTTTCTAGTTGTCTGTACTTAGACAAGTTGCTTCCGCATGTGCTTGTATGTTTGTATGACTTGAGTGTCGGGTCATGTGACGCCTATCTGTATGAACATGTTATGTATGGCTCCCCGGAGCCTTTTAAATAAAGTGCTTTGAGTTGTAGAGTTTTGTTGTGATGCCATGTTGTATTTACACATATAGAGCATATTGTGTGTATGATTTAAATGCTTGGTATGTGTGGGATCCGACAATCTAGTTGTTTATCCTTGGCGGCCTCTCTTATGGGGAAATGTAGTCTGGTGCCTCCATGAGCCATAGTAGTCCGCTACAGCCCAGATCACCGGAGTCCTGCTAGCCCAGCACTACTGCTCCGAAGCACTTGACTGGCCGACATGTGTTTCACTTCGTTCCTGTGTCTGTCCCTTCGGGGAAATGTCACGCGGTGACATCCGGAGTCCTGCCTAGCCTGCTACAGCCCGAGTTCCCGGAGTCCTGTTAGCCCAGTGCTACAGCCTGGATTCACACGCTGCTGACCGACATGCTCGATGTTGATTCATGTATGCCTGTCCCCGTAAGTTAGCGCCGCTTTGGGTTCATGACTAGCCATGTCGGCCCGGGTTCTCTGTCATATGGATGCTAGCGACACTATCATATACGTGAGCCAAAAGGTGCAAACGGTCCTGGGCCATGGTAAGGCGACACCCATGGGAATACCGTGCGTGAGGCCGCAAAGTGATATGAGGTGTTACAAGCTAGATCGGTGTGACCTAGAATCGGGGTCCTGACAGAGTTGGCATCAGAGCTGGACTGCCTGTAGGTGCGTCAAGCCAAACTGGTCGATGTCGAGTCTAGAAATGCTTTAGTTATATGTAGGGGAATTGTTTGTGGGAGGGAACGTAAGGCTCTTTTTACTCCTTTACCTTATGCCCTCTGATCTGAGTCATTCTCTTCTCATTCTACGTCGTTTAAGGACTAGGCTGTCTTATCTCTATCAGGTTCACGTGTTACTAATCCGTAGTAACTTATAGGATTGTTAGTTACAAGCCTCAGTTCAGTTTCTACTACTTTTACTATGTTGTCAGTTGAACCAGAACCTTGATATGATGTTGTTGAGTGTCTATGCAAACTATTGTGAATGTCTCAAATCCTTTTCTGAGCATTTACAGCCGTTATGCTGTCCGATTTCTCTTAGAAAATTCTAATGCCTTTGCATTATTTCGTGCTTTCAGATGGCCACCCGTTCCCAGAATCAAGTGGTTCGTCTGACTCGGTGCCTCGATGTACCTGGCCACATGGCCATGCAGGTCCGAGTGATGATCGAGACAGGCTATCGATGGTATCCTGAGTATACCGTCGAGGAGCAGTTCCGAGACTTTAATGAAAGCCAATATCTTTGTACAGTCAGGATATACCCTTCATACCCCGGAGCTACTGAACCCCTCCATTGGTCTTATGGACTTGGGGTTACCATCGAGATGTCCGTGTAGGACGCAGCTTACTCGATGATGACTATCATACGTGCCAGAACTGCCTTGCTTCGGAACACTGATTTCCACTATATGCCAGCATCACTCCCCGGGGCACAAGGGTACTATCAGGCTATTTACTATGACTCTACCCATGAGGATTCACTACTCCGCACCACCACCGAGATGCTTGAGGACAAGGACCGTGAGAATCGTGCCTTGCGAATGGAGCTCTTCAACGCTCGTTCTGATCACTGGGCCATTCTGACACGGTTTGCACCTGCCGTGCAGGCTGGGTATATGGACATGAGGGACTTGTACCCCGTGCGGTCTGGTCTGCCATATTGTATGGACTAGCGTAATGTAGGAGGCATCAACCCTCCTCGTGGACCCCGTCTGCCACCGTTTGTTGGACCAAGGCCACATCCGAGTCCTTATGGACCGCAAGCTCCACAAGACCGACTGTATCCAGATGATCATGTTCAGCTCCCAGGACATGGTGGTAATTTCTATGAAGATTACTACAGAGACGTCTGAGTTGGTAGTAGTTTCACTAGTATTGTAACAGTTGTATTCTCCACAGTCCTGCGTGACTCGTGGGATACGACTTGGTGTGTATCATGTTCCGGAGGTGTAGAAAAATAACGTATAGGAGCTTGGAATGACTCCGATGAGATGTAACGTCTTTCACTGTAGTTGTACTTTAGCCTGCGTTTGTACTAAACTATGTACGGTGTGTATGACCATTGGTATATATATGGCAGTTTATATATTACCATGTCATACGAATGAACATCTCTGCATTCCGTGTTATCCATTACATTCCGCACTTCCTTGCCAAGATTTTGCCATCCTTGTCTAAACCGTTGTCTTGTTTTCCTAGGATGGTCAACACCAGCAACAACCCTGCTGTCCAGGCGCAGGGTGAAGCCAGTGCAGCTAGGGATGAGAATCTGCCTCAACCGCCTTCTCTGGCCGAAGTTATGCTGGAGGCGGAAAGAAACAAGCGTGAGACTAACCGCTTGCTGGAGCGGATTGAGCAGAATACTGCACGTCATCAGAGGAACGATTGGTGTCAATCAATGACTTTGTCAAGTTGTACCCACCGAAGTTTAACCATTCCGTCGAGCCCCTCGATGTGGATGATTGGCTTCGCGGCATCACCCATAAGCTACGTTCTGCCAATGTAGCCGAAGCTGATAAGGTTACCTACGCTGCCTATCACCTCGAAGGCCTTGCTAGCCTTTGGTGGGAAAACTTTGAGGCTATGCGCCCAGCCGGCCAAATCACTACTTGGGCTGAATTCAGTGAGGCTTTCCGTGAGCATCACATTTCGGAGGGTCTCATGGATCGTAAGCGGGAAGAATTCTGCAACTTCACCCAAGGCAGACTGACTGTGGATGCATATAGCCGTGAGTTTGGAAATCTAGCACGCTATGCTCCTGAAGAGGTATCCACCGATGCCAAGACGCAGGCAAGGTTCCGCAAGGGACTTAGCCCCGAGCTTCACCGTGATCTTTGTTTGCACGAGTGTACCTCCTTCCAGAAGCTAGTCAATAAGGCCATTAGTGCTGAGACAGGTCAGACTGACTATGACGCTTCACGCAAGCACTCCCGTGACTTTGGTTCTTCATCCGGCTCTGGATCTCAGAAGCGCCGGGTCTGGATTCCAAACACAGCTCTGCCACCCAGGTTCACTCCGAGGCCATCCTTTGAGGTGCCTCGCCCCAACGCAGTATGCACCGCCCAAGACCTATGGTGGCCCCGCTGCTAATGCTGCTCCACGCCCCAATGTTGTGACATGCTTCAAGTGTGGAGAGACGGGTCACTACCTGCGCGAGTGCCCCCAGAACAACCCCAATCAGCCTGGAAAGTCCGTTGGTCGTGGTAAGCCAGCGGGAAAGACTTACTATGCCAAGCCAGCCATCACCTCACGTGGTCATGTCAACTATGTCTCAGCTGAAGAAACTCATGAGGACCCCAACGTCGTCCTTGGTACGCTCCTTGTTAATTTCCATCCGGCAACTGTTCTTTTCGATACTGGAGCATCTCATTCATTTATTTCTGAGAGCTATGCTCGATTGCACAACACCACATTTAATGACATGCCCACCTCCATGGTAATTCAAACCACTCGTTCTAAGTGGCAAACCTCTAGGATAAGCCATGGAAATGAAATTCTTGTCGACAGATTGGTCTTCCTTGCATCACTAATAGCTCTCGAGTCCTCGGACATAAACATCATCTTGGGTATGGACTGGATGTCAGCCCATTATGCTAAGATTGATTGCTCTACTAGAACCGTTCAACTCACCCATCCATCGGGCAAAACAGTCAATGTTTTGACCCGAGTGTCTAAGCGTCAGCTCTACTCTCTAAATGCCAACCCTCTTCCAGACCTTGAAGATATCCCGGTAGTCCATGACTTCCCGGATGTCTTCCCAGAAGAACTGCCAGGTATTCCACCTGACAGGGATGTCGAGTTCGTGATAGACCTTGTTCCAGGAACCGTCCCAATCTCTAGAAGACCCTATAAGATGGCACCCCTAGAACTAGCCGAGCTTAAGAAACAACTCGATGAGTCCTTGAAAAAGGGTTTCATCCGTCCTAGTTCTTCTCCATGGGATTGCCCTGTCCTCTTCGTCAAGAAGAAGGATGGAACAGACCGGATAGTTGTAGATTACCGACCTGTCAACTTGGTCACTATCAAGAACAAGTATCTGCTCCCCAGGATCAACGATCTGTATGATCAGCTCGCTGGATCCTCAGTCTTTTCCAAAATGGATTTGAGGTTGGGCTACCATCAAATCAAAATCAAGAACGGGGACATTCCTAAAACGGCCTTTGTCACTCGTTATGGCCAATACGAGTACACCGTCATGTCCTTCGGCTTAACCAATGCCCCAGCCACCTTCTATCGGTTAATGAACTCGATCTTCATGGAGTATTTGGATAAATTCGTCATGGGATACCTCGATGATATACTCATCTACTACAAGAATGAGGAAGAACATGCCGAGCATCTAAGGCTAGTGTTGATGAAACTTCGAGAGCATCGCCTTTATGCTAAATTCTCTAAGTGTGAATTCTGGTTGCCAGAAGTGACCTATCTAGGCCATGTAATCTCTGGAACGGTATTGTTGTCAATCCCGAGCGAGTTCAAGCCGTCCTTGATTGGACTCCACCTGAAACGGTCAAGCAAGTTTGGAGTTTCCTTGGCTTGGCGAGCTACTGTCGCCGCTTCATCGAGAATTTCTCCAAGGTTGCTACACCTCTAAGTGAACTCCTCAAGAAAGATAAAAAGTTCGAGTGGACCCCACAGTGCGAATTCAGCTTTCAGGAACTGAAAAGACGCCTGACATCTGCTCCTGTACTCGTACCACCAGATTTTTCTAAGGACTTTGTTATCTATTGCGACGCCTCACGACAAGGACTAGGTTGCATACTCATGCAAGATCGTCATGTGATTGCCTACGCTTCTCGACAGTTGTGTCCACATGAGGATAACTATCCCACACATGATCTAGAGCTTGCATCTGTGGTCCATGCACTCAAAACATGGTGACATTACCTTCTCGGTAATCGTTGCGAAATTTACACCGATCACCAAAGTCTGAAATACATCTTCACCCAACCGGATTTGAATCTCAGGCAAAGACACTGGGTCGAGTTGATCACCGATTACGATTTAGGAATAACTTACACCCCGGGCAAAGCCAATGTCATGGCTGATGCGCTAAGTCGTAAATCTTATTGCAACAACCTGATGTTACAACAAAGTCAACCACTTCTCCACGTGGAATTTCGTAAGCTTAACCTTCACATTGTTCCTCGAGGATTTCTATCCACCCTGGTGGCGAAACCTAACCTTACGGATCAAATCATAACCGCTCAACGGTATGATAGAGGAATATCTCGGATCAAGGAGAACATTGCTAGCAGAGCTGCTAAGTGTTTCTCCATGGATGAGCGAGGTGTTGTCTTCTTCGAGAACCGCCTAGTGGTTCCCAAGAAACAGCAGCTACGGCAATTGATCCTTAAGGAATCTCATGAATCTCCTCTCACCATTCATCCCAGTAGTACTAAAATGTATCAAGACCTACGCCAGAGGTTTTGGTGGACTAGGATGAAGTGAGAAATTGCTCAATACATTGCTAATTGCGAAGTCTGTCGTCGTGTTAAGGCAGAGCATCAACGGCCTGCTGGCACCCTTCAACCTTTGGCTATTCCTGAATGGAAATGGGATAAAATCGGTATGGATTTCATCACCGGATTTCCCAGGACCAAGAGAGGGAATAATTCTATCTTCGTCGTTGTCGATCGTCTTTCCAAAGTAGCCCACTTCCTACCCGTTCGTGAGAGTATAACCGCTAGCCAGCTAGCTGACTTGTACATCTCCCGAATAGTGTCTCTTCATGGTGTTCCATTGGAGATTAACTCAGACCATTGAAGTCTCTTCACCTCTCGATTTTGGGAAAGTTTCCAAAATGCTATGGGAACTCGTCTCTCCTTTAGCACCGCCTTCCACCCTCAATCAAGTGGTCAAGTAGAACGAGCCAATCAAATTCTGGAGGATATGCTCTGAGCTTCTGTCATGTCTTTCGGTATGGATTGGGAGAAATGTCTTCCCTTCGCCGAATTCGCTTATAACAATAGTTATCAAGCTAGCTTGGGCAAAGCCCCTTTCGAAGTCCTATATGGATGAAAATGTCGAATGCCTCTTAACTGGTCAGAAACTGGGGAAAGACAACTCTTTGGCCCGGATATGGTACAGGAAGCAGAGGAGCAGGTTCGCATTATTCATGAGAAGTTGAAAATAGCCCAATCTCGTCAAAAGAGCCAATATGACCGCAAACATAAGCTCATGACTTATGAAGTTGGCGAGAAGGCTTACCTTCGGGTTACTCCTTTGAAGGGAACCCATCGATTCAGTATCAAAGGCAAATTGGCTCCTCGTTACATTGGACCCTTTCGCATTCTTGCCAAATGAGGAGAAGTTGCCTACCAATTGGAACTACCTCCGCATCTTTCCAGAGTTCATGATGTCTTCCACGTTTCTCAACTCAGGCGTTGCTTCGCGGATCCTATCCGTGGAGTGGACCACGAAACGCTTGATCTCCAAGATAATCTCACATATCGGGAATATGTCGTTCGCATCCTTGATCAAGCCGAGCGTACCACTCGACGCCAGAATATCAAGTTTCTCAAAGTTCAATGGTCACACCATTCCGAGAAAGAAGCTACTTGGGAAAGGGAGGATCGTCTTCGACTTGAGTACCCCACCTTCTTCCCAACGGATCCTAAATCTCGGGACGAGATTCTTTTGAGTGGGGTGAGTTGTCACATCCTAGCTAGTTCATGCATTAGAGTGTTGCATCATGTTTACTATTTCCAGAAACTTGAAATGGGGATGACAGAACCCCCAGCACCCCCTGAAAACAACTAGGGTTTACTAAAATTATGTTCAATGAACCTGAAATGCCCTTCTAAAAAGTCCACCCTTTTTGTCTTGGGTTAGGACCTCTGACAAAATGGGTTCACAGTTTTCTAGGACATCACAAGATCATTGGATTAAATCATATGTACCTTGCATTTGGGCATTTAAATGCTAGTAAATATTTTAAATGCCCAAATAATTCTGGAAATAAGTGTGGGCTGTTGGAAATAATCTAAACAGAGTCCCTGATTATTTCCAGGATTTTTAAAGTGCCTAACTATTTTTAATAAAGCCACACGGTTACAGAATAAAGAGAGGGAGGGAATCCTACCTGGCAGCCCACTGGCCGGCCCAGCACTGTGCTGGCCCGTGCCAGCCAGATGCTTCCTCTCGCTAAAGCAGGCAGAGAGGTGACGCCGGCGTGCGCGAGCTCGCCACGGCGCCAACTGCTTGCCGCTCGCACCTCTGGACGCACTGGTCGACCTCCACGTCGCCCGCTCGACCGCCCCGACACCCCATTCGGCCCCCTGCACCTCTCCCTCGCCTCTCCTCGCCATGGCCGACGCTGCCGCGCTCGCGCCGACGTGAACACTGCAGCCACCGTGCTCCCCTCTTCTCCCCGTGTTGTCCATGAGCTCCGCCTCCATCCCCCGCGCCTCTCCGTCAACCCGCGCGACGCCGAACGCCCTGCATCAGCCTCTGCACCGCCATCTTCGCTGCCTCTGCCCCGAGATCGCTGGCGACCCTCCCGACGTCCTTAGCCCCTCCCCGAGCTCGCCAAGACCACCGTCGACTCCACCATGAGCTCCTCAATCGATCCCTCCTCTCCTCCAGCTCATTTGCACGCCGTAGCCGCCGCCCCCTTGCTGACCGTAGCGCGCCACCACCCGCGCTCGTCGCCGGTGGTGCTCCGGTGACCATATGGTCCCAGGCTTGTGCCCATTGCACTCCCCGCATCGCGTAGAAGCCGTAGGTGCTAGCGCCGCCCCGCCTAGGCCACTGCAGCAACGAGCCCGAGCTCGACCGAGCTTCGGCCACCGCCGAGCTCGTCGCCGGCGCCACTCCGGCCACTCCCCGGCCGCGCCACCACCATGGTTGGATGCGAACGAGCGTCCGCATCCCGTAGCTGTGCTCCGTGCGCCAAACGGCGCTCTGTAGGCGAATCCCGCAGCGCACCGCCGCATCTGGACTCGCCGGCGGCTAAACGCCGGCGACCGCTGACCGTTGACCGACGTGGGTTGACCCCACTGCCCGGTTTGACTACACCCCCTCTCTCACTGACTTGCGGACCCCGCCCAACTAATTACTCTAGTTAGCACTAATTAACTAGTTAGGTTAGTTACTACAGTCACTGACTAGTGGGCCCTGCCCAGTTAGTGAGGGCTAACTAACTTAGTTGACCAGTGGGTCCCACTAGTCAGGTTTGACCTGGTCGATGCCTTTGACCTGGTCGATGCCTTTGACCTGCTGACGTCACCCTGACGCAATGCTGGCACAGTAAATCATTTACTTGAATTATTCTTATACAGGAAATTCCAGAAATTACTTCAAACTTCAAAATATCATAGAAATTAATCTGTAACTCCAAATGCAAAGATTTATATATGAATTTTGATCAGACAAATTCAATCTTTCCATCTGTACTGGTTCCATGTATGTCAGAACACCTTAACCTTGCTGTTTAGGTGAATCAAGCTAATGCACTAATATCACCTCTTATTTTGGGTTAGCATTTGAATCCTTGATTCAAATGAACTCAAACCAATCTTTCCTAGTTGCATTACCCCAAAACACACTCATTTTGCCATGTCTTTGCATGCATCATATTGTTGCATATTGCCTTGGGATGATTGTGTTTCGATGTGTTCTTCGTGGTAGGTTCTGCCTCCGAGGATATTCACAAGTATCCAACTGAAGAGCAGTACTCCACTACCACTCTGCCAGGCAAGCAACCCCATTGATCATTTTGATACAAACCCATCTTCTCGCTTCTGCTCTCGTTTACTGCATGAAGACAACGCATTTCAAACTGTTGTGTGTTGCGGTAGTTGAACCCACTTCCTCTGCATGACCTGTCATTGCCACAGTAACTTGATGAAACCCAATAGCATGTGTAGGAGTTGATTGTGCCATGTTTTTGTTTCCTACCATGCTATGCTTGCTATGCTTAGAGTCGTGTCAGGTCTGGCTCATCGGGGTGACGAACTAGAGTGAAAGGTTGTGTCGGTAATGAGAGTGAAGTGTTGAATATGATTTGGTAAAGGTATCAATGAGAGGCCATGTAGGAGTACATGGTGGGTTGTTTCATTGAGGCCGTACTTAAGAACTGAGATCTGTATGCGTGATTTAAGATTCAGCTACTACCACACATTGGGATCCTTAATTGACTCTCTCGACTTATTAACCACCCCCGTCCTCTGTCCAGGAGTTGCAAGTAGTTTCTGGTGTTTGTAGTTGCTGGAGGCCGTGCGCAGCGCTGACCTTAGGGGTGGGCTGTGATGCGGTAGGCTCATGGCACGGTGTACCGAGTCGCCCGTTTGGTGTCTCGGGAACCCTACACACATTGTTTGGGGCCGTTGAGGACACCCCGGCTGGATTTCCTTGCGGATGGAACCCGAATAGGCGATAAACCTGGACTAAAGACTCGTGTGTTTAGTCAGGTCGTGGCCGACACCCTCGCCGGGCTTCCGCTTGAAGGTTGCCGAGTACATGTCGTGTAAGCGGCGATAAGTGGTGAAAGAGTGTGTGACAAAGTACACCCCTGCAGGGTATGAAACTATTCGAATAGCCGCGTCCGCGGTAAAGGACTACTTGCTCGCTTATGCAGTTCATAGACAATTTAATGGTTACTACTAAAAGACTCAAGATAAGTGTGAGTACCGCGGATGGGCCTCTCATAGGATGACGTGGGAGGATCCACGGTGGAGTATTGTGATGGTGATTAGTGGACTCGTGTGCGAAAACTATTTTACAAGTGGTGTCTCGTAGGATAGCTTAGCCAAGAGTCAAAGCTGACTTGCTGCAATAACTCCACTAGCTTCTTGAGAATGTGCATGTATAGTAGGATCTGTTGTAAGACTTGCTGAGTACCTTTGTACTCATGTTGCTTTAATTGCTGTTTTCAGACGACAACACCGCCCCTTCCGATGGGTTCTATGTAGATCTCGACGTTGACGAGTGAATTGCCACCCAGGTGGTGATCTGAGCTTGTGAAGGGCCTATGTAGATAGACAGGCTTCGTCAATCCTTCTTTCTTTCTAGTTGTCTGTACTCAGACAAGTTGCTTCCGCATGTGGTTGTATGTTTGTATGATTTGAGTGTCGGGTCATGTGACCCCTATCTGTATGAACATATTATGTATGGCTCCCCGGAGCCTTTTAAATAAAGTACTTTGAGTTGTAGAGTTTTGTTGTGATGCCATGTTGTATTTACACATATCGAGCATATTGTGTGTATGATTTAAATGCTTGGTATGTGTGGGATCCGACAATCTAGTTGTTTATCCTTGGCAGCCTCTCTTATGGGGAAATGTAGTCTAGTGTCTCCATCAGCCATAGTAGTCCGCTACAGCCTGGATCACCGGAGTCCTGCTAGCCCAGCACTACTGCTCCGGAGCACCTTACTGGCCGGCATGTGTTTCACTTCGTTCCTATGTCTGTCCCTTCGGGCAAATGTCACGCGGTGACATCCGGAGTCCTGTCTAGCCTGCTACAGCCCGGGTTCTCGGAGTCCTGTTAGCCCAGTGTCACAGCCCGGATTCAGGCGCTGCTGACCGACATGCTCGATGTTGATTCATGTATGCCTGTCCCCGTAAGTTAGCGCCGCTTTGGGTTCATGACTAGCCATGTCGGCCCAGGTTCTCTGTCATATGGATGCTAGCGACACTATCATATACGTGAGCCAAAAGACGCAAACGGTCCCGGGCCATGGTCAGGCGACACCCGTGGGAATACCGTGCGTGAGGCCGCAAAGTGATATGAGGTGTTATAGGCTAGATCGGTGTGACCTATAATCGGGGTCTTGATAGCCTGGATGGGGAGCTGCGCCAGGTGAGCGGCGGTCGCCGCGCATAGCTCTCGGATCCTGCAGTTCCTGAGTGGTCTAGGCAATGAACTCCTGAGCGCCGGGCGCTCCTCATCGGGCGTCCTCCTGAGGGAACCGGGCTGCGAAGCATGCCTCCACGTTGTGCACGAGCGCCTCCCTCGTGATGTTGGCAAGGTCGGAGGCCCTCCACAAGAGAGCCCCCGAGCCCTGCCCGAGGAGGGCGCCGGGAATGCCTTCCTATGCGAGGGCGGGAGGCGCCCCAGGCGCGGGCGCCGATCCTGACGTGGCTCCACTTGGGGCGCCGCTCTCTTGAGGCCCTGTGCGGAGTTGCTGCTTCTTATTCTTGGGGACAACCTCATGAGGGTACTGTGTTGCATTGCTGTCGGGGTCTTCGATTGACGCTACTTGGAAGGCGCGCTCGAGGGAGCACACCGCATCTCTTTCTTCACAGGGGACTGTGATGATTCCGCCGCTCCCGGGCATCTTGAGGACGTTGTAGCCATGGTGTGTCACTGCCATGAACTTGGCCAGGGCCGGATACCCGAGGATGGCGTTGTACGGCAGATGGATGTGGGCGATGCCGAAGTCGATGAGCTCGGTGGGTAGTTGCCGCGCTGCCCGAAGGTGATAGGGAGGCGGACCTGCCCTATCGGGGTGGTGGAGCCGTCGGTTACTCCTGAGAAAGGCTTAGTAGGCTGAAGCTGATTGAATGGCACTTGGAGGCTGTCGAACGTCTCGACGGACAGGACGTTAAGCCCTGCGCCACCATCGATGAGGGTCTTGGTGACTTGCACGTTGCTGATGACGGGTGAGCAAAGCATCGAGAGGGCGCCAGCGGTGGCCGCGCACTTGAGCTGATCTGCCGAAGTGATGGCGCACTTGGACCACCTAAGCGGGCGTGTGGCCTCGAGACTGGGGAGGACCGCGTTCACCTCGCGAGCAAATTGTTTGAAGATACGCTGAGATGCTGGGGCCTGAGCTCCGCCCAAGATGCAGGCGATAGCCCGCGGCTCCTTGTAGCCCCCAGCCCCCTCGTCCTGATGGTGGTCGTTGTTCCTTCTTGGTGGTGGCGGCAGCGGAGGAAGCCCAGCATTGCCCTGACGATGGTCCTCGCGAGGTTAATCCCTTCAGGCGCCCTCACGAGGTTGGTCCTGCCAGCGGTCCTCGCGAGGCCGGTCGCACCACTCCTGGCGTGGGCCACGATCGTCCCAGCGTCCTCCGCCACGTCCTCCTCCTCGGTCGTAGCCCCGGTCGTTGCGCTCGGGGCGTCAACCGAGGCGTCCGTCCCGAATGGCCCTGAGCTCTTGAAAGTCATTAGTGTTGTGGCTGTGGACGTTGTGGAAGGCGTAGAATAGATGGCTCCTCTTGGACAACTCGGGAATATCTCGGCCACGCTTCATCTCTGGCTCCACTGCGAGCACGGCCACCCCCTTGCGCTTCACGTCCTTGGCCTCGGCCTTCTCCTCCTCAGGGTCGGCAACCGGGAGCGCGAGGAGGGAAAGGTGCCCTTCCTCAGCTGTTGCGCACTTGGTCGTCAGGCTGAACAGCTCCAAGGTCGTGCACAGCTCCTCATGGATGGTGAGCTCCTCCTTCATCTTGACGTCGCGGACGCCATCAGAAAATGCGGAGATGATGGCCTCGTCCGTTGCCTTGGGGATCTTGAGGCGAACGTTGTTGAAGCGCTGGATGTACTTCTGCAGGGTCTCTCCTGGCTGCTGCTTGATGGAGCGCAGGTCACCCGCGGCCGGAGGGCGGTCGCGAGTGCCCTGGAAGTTGGCGACGAAGCGGTCGCGCATGTCGTTCCAGGAGGAGATCAAACCCGGGGGCAAGTTCAGGAGCCATGAACGAGCGCCATCCTTGAGAGCCATGGGGAACCAGTTCGCCATGACTTTTTTGTCGTCGTTGGCTGCCTTGATGCTCAACTCATAGAGCTGCAGGAACTCCACGGGGTCGGGGGTGTCGTCGTAGCGAGGAGGCAGGTCTGGCTTGAACTTGCCCGGCCACGCGACCCTACGCAGCTCAGGGGTGAAGGTGCGGCAGCCTACGATGGCCACCTGGACCCTTTTCTGATGTGGAGCCTGCCCTTGATGTTCGCGCACCGCCACCGCAGGCGGCGCACAGTCTTGTCGCAGCGGCGCTGGGAGCGCGGGCGCATTCTCTTGCAGCCGGGGAACTTCTTGGCAGCTTCCTTCTTCTCGCGCAGGCGCTCGGTGCGGTGGGTCACGCCAGGGGCCGCACGTCCTGGCGCCAGGACGCCGTCTTGGTGTAGAGGAGGTGGAAGCGCCCCGTGCGCCATGTCGCCCCGCAGTTGGCGGAGGGCGAGGCAGCGAGAGAGACGGCGCAGAGGAGCCGCCTACGGCGCTAATGAGCTCGGCGATGTGGTCCAGCCAGTCCTTGTAGAGGTCGTCGATGGGGCGGTAACGCAGGAGCTCGCGCGCCATGAGCAGCACGGCCTGCGCGTCCGTGGGAGCGCGACGAGCGTGAGACGACGAGCCGGCTGGGGTCAGCGACGGAGTGGTGGTGCGGCCGTCCCGCCGCACCGAGGGGTGCGGCGAGGATGCTTGCTACTCATTTCCTGTCGGCCCGGTGGCGGCATTGGCGGCGGGTGACGGAGAAGGACGGGGAGGCCCGTCGACAGGAGCGGTCTGAGCAATGCGGGCGGCAAGGGCGGCCCGGCGCTCAGCGCGAGCTCGATGATCGTCCGCCATGGAGATGACAAAGCGATGGGACGCCGATCGATGGAAAGAAAGCTTTGGCGCACCCCTACCTGGCGCGCCAAATGTCGGATTTCAGGTTCCGGCAAAACCCTCGAGGTTCGAACACTAGGGTGCGCGTGAAGATACGCCCTACCTAATCACGCCCTCAGCCTCACCGCGATCTCAAAGCCTAGCTCGACAAACCCGCAACACAAGAGACACGAGGTTTATACTGGTTCGGGCCACCGTTGTGGTGTAATAACCTACTCCAGTGTGGTGTGTTGGATTGCCTCTTGGGCTGAGGACGAACAGTACAAGGGGAAGAACAGCCTCCTGAGGAGAGGTGTTCTTGTGCTTGGTGAACTTGTGTGGGTGAGGATGGATCTAGTCCCAGATGAGCTGATCTGTTCGAGATGAGTTGTTTCCTACTGTGGTGGCTAGTCCTATTTATAGACGCTCTGGTCCTCTCCCCAAATATTGAGCAGGAAGGGAGCCAACAACGGCCAAATTCGAAGGGAGACAACTAGTACAAGCTATCCTAACTAAAGGTGGTCTTCGCGTGCCAAAGGCTCTGGTGGTGACGCCGTCCTGGGCTCCACGGTGACCTTCGTCCTGCCGTCCTGCTGGTGTTGGTCTCGTTGCACCGATATGGAAACCTTTGCCTGATGCCTCGGGACTCCTCGCCCGCGCTTGCCCCTTTAGTACCAAAGAGGCAACGAGGACACTGTGCGCACTGGCGCCCGCCTAGCTCCAGTCATCATGGCTTGCGTCACTGGAACCTCGCGAGGTGTCCCTTGCCTTGATCTCTCCTCCCCTCGCGAGCCAACCTGGTGAGGCCGCTCCCGAGGAGGTCCTGTGTTGTCTGCCTCACGAGGCTTGGCCCCTCGTGAAGGTATTGAATGTTTGCTGGTGAAGATGGGCCATACGGGGCCACTGGCGGAGCCACGCCGTGGGCTGCAGGCAGGCAAGTCTGGGGACCCCCGTTCCTAGGATGCGGACATCATGCAATCTTAGTTGGGCCCCCCTACAACGCTTCTTTATTTTCTCTTACACGAGGTCATCGCCTCGGCTTGTACAAGGGGTTACATGCAACTTCGGCAATGCCGTGTACAATGGGTGTCTGCCGGGCAGGGCCTGGCAGCCTCTGCGCCTTACGTGTAGAACTTACGGAGATGCTCAATGTTCCATGAGTTTTGCAACAGTGTGCCATCTCCGGTCTCCAGACGGACTGCGCCAGGTCTGGAGACTCGTACTACCCGGCAAGGGCCTTCCCACTTTGGTGATAACTTGTGTGTACCCTTGGCGGACTGAACGCACCTAAGGACAAGGTCACCTTCCTCAAAACTCCAGGCACGAACCCTGCGGCTGTGATAGCGATGCACAGCTCGCTGATAGCGTGCAGCACGCGTAGCAGCCCGGAGATGGTTCTCCTCGAGTAGCACGGCGTCGTCACGCCGGTGCTGATCTTGCACTACTTCATCGTAGGCAAGCACCCGAGGAGACCCGTATATGAGTTCCGTGGGGATAACTGCTTCTGCCCCGTAGACCAGGAAGAAGGGAGTCTGCCCGGTAGCTCGGTTAGGTGTCGTTCTAAGTGACCAGAGAACTACCGCCTGCCGTGCTTCTGCAGCGTATCAAAAGTCCTTGTCTTGAGTCCACGAAGCACTTCAGCGTTCACCCTCTCAGCTTGTCCATTGCTCCGGGGGTGTGCCACATAGGAAAATGAGATCTTGCATCCGAGGGTTTGAACATATTGCATGAAGGCGTGGCTCGTGAATTGGGTGCCGTTGTCAGTGATAATCCTTGCCGGAACTCCGAAACGACACGCCAATTCATTCAAGAACTTGATAGCTGACTGAGCAGTCACCTTCCTCACGGTAGTCACTTCCGGCCACTTTCTAAACTTGTCGATGGCGACAAACAAGAATTCAAAGCCCCCGATTACTCGGGGGAAGGGGCCGAGGATATTGAGCCCCTAGACCGAAAATGGCCATGACAGAGGGATTGTCTGAAGAGCATGGGCAGGCAGGTGTGTTTTCTTGGAATCGAACCGACATGCTTCACATGTTGTGACGAGCTCAACTGCGTCTTGGAGGGCTATGGGCCGATAGAATCCTTGCCGGAATTGTCAGGACCCCGATCCTAAGTCACACCGATCTAGCATGTAACTGATACGTCTCCGTCGTATCTATCATTTTTTATCGTTCCATGCCAATATTATACAACATTCATATACTTTTGGCAACTTTTTATACTATTTTTGGGACTAACATATTGGTCCACTGCCCAGTGCCAGTTCCTGTTTGTTGCATGTTTTATGTTTCGCAGAAACCCCATATCAAACGGAATCCAAACGGGATAAAAACGGACAGAGAATATTTTTGGAATATTTGGGAAATATGGGAAGAAGAATCAACGCGAGACGGTGCCCGAGGGGGGCACGAGGCAGGGGGCACGCCCCACCCCCTGGGCGCGCCCCTGACCCTCGTGGGCGCCCCGCAAAGTGGTTGCTACTCTACTTTGGCTGCAAGAAAGCTAATTTTCGGAGAAAAATCTCGGCGAAGATTTCAATCCAATTGGAGTTACGGATCTCCATATATATACGAAACGGTGAAAGGGCAGAAGGACAGAGGGCAGAAACAGAAAGAAACAGAGAGACAGATCCAATATCGGAAGGGCTCTCGCCCCTCCCATGCCATGGAGGCCAAGGACCAGAGGGGAAATCCTTCTCCCATCTAGGGAGGAGGTCAAGGAATAAGAAGAAGAAGGGCCCCCCTCTCCCCTTCTATTCCGGTGGCGCCGGAACGCTGCCATGGCCACCATCATCATCACCGCGATCTTCACCAACACCACCGTCATCTTCACCAACATCTCCATCACCTTCCCCCCTCTATCTACAATGGTCCACTCTCCCGCAACCCGCTGTACCCTCTACTTGAACATGGTGCTTTATGCTTCATATTATTATCCAATGATGTGTTGCCATCCTATGATGTCTGAGTAGATTTTCGTTGTCCTATAGGTGGTTCATGAATTGCTATGATTGATTTAATTTGCTTGTGGTTATATTCCTGTCCTTTGGTGCCTATCATATGAGCGCGCGCGTGGATCACACCATACGGTTAGTTGTATGTTAATAGGACTATGTATTGGAGGGTAAGAGTGACAGAAGCTTCTACCTAGCATAGAAATTGATGCATACGAGATTGAAGGGGGGCCAATATAACTTAATGCTATGGTTGGGTTTTACCTTAATGAACGTTAGTAGTTGCGGATGCTTGCTAATAGTTCCAATCATAAGTGCATAGAATTCCAAGTCAGGGATGACATGCTAGTAGTGGCCTCTCCCACATAAAACTTGCTATCGGTCTAGTAAAGTAGTCAATTGCTTAGGGACAATTTCGCAACTCCTACCACCACTTTTCCACACTCGCTATATTTACTTTATTGTGTCTTTATCTAAACAGCCCCTAGTTTTTATTTACGTGCTCTTTATTATCTTGCAAACCTATCCAACAACACCTACAAAGTACTTCTAGTTTCATACTTGTTCTAGGTAAAGCGAACGCAAAGCTTGCGTAGAGTTGTATCGGTGGTCGATAGAACTTGAGGGAATATTTGTTCTACCTTTAGCTCCTCGTTGGGTTCAACACTCTTACTTATCGAAGGAGGCTACAATTGATCCCCTATACTTGTGGGTTATCAAGACCTTTTTCTGGCGCCGTTGCCGGGGAGTCATGGCGTGGGGTGAATATTCTCGTGTGTGCTTGTTTGCTTTACCACTAAGTAATTTTTATTTGCTGTTCTTAGTTGTTCTCTATCTTTAGTTATGGATATGGAACACGAAATACCAAAAAAATTAGTGGTACTTGCTACTCATGGAGATGGGGAACCTCCTAAAACCCTCGATGCTGGTTATGTGAAAGATATTATGTACTACTTTGATAATCCTGAGAAAACCCCATTCAACTATGTAATGGGAGACACGTTGGATCAACGTGAATACTTTAGGGACTATCGCTTGACTCAGAAAGGGAAACTATTATGGGATCAAATTCATATATTGAAGTGGTATGCTAGGCAACTATGCTTGAGATATGATTATACTTGTTGCTCTAGGATGAAGGCTCCACACCTTCCCTTTTCATGCAAACTTAACGATAATGAAACCTTGGCTTCTTATGCTAAAGGTATATATCATTATTATGATGTGGAACAAATAGAAGAATTTGTTGCTTTTATGGGTGCTTATGAAATTGAATCTATGTTCAAAGAATTTGAAAATCTTTATGATGCTGTTTATAGACCTGAAAATTTAGCTATCCTTAATTATTGCTATGCCAATTATGAATTCAATTCCGATATTGATGCATTTATTGATAAAGTCTCCGCTGTCCAAGAAGAGAATAATATTTTGCAGGAATCTATGGAAGAAGAAATTGATGAAACTGTGAGCTCATAGGATGAAAAAGATGAGGAGGAGAGCGAAGAACAAAAGGAGGAAGAGCGGATTAGCTACCCGTGCCCACCTTCTAATGAGAGTAACCCTCCAACTCATACATTGTTTAATCTCCCTTCATGCTTACCGAAGGATGAAGCTATGATGATTGTTATGATCCCGTTGATTCTTTTGAAATATCCCTTTTTGATGATGCTTGCTATGCTTGTGGCCAAGATGCCAATATGAATTATGCTTATGGAGATGAACTTGCTATAGATCCTTATGTTAAACATGAAATTGTTGCTATTGCACCCGCGCATGATAGTCCTATTGTCTTTTTGAATTCTCCCTACTACACTATATCGGAGAAGTTTTTGCTTATTAAGGATTATATTGATGGGTTGCCTTTTACCGTTGCACATGATAATTTTGATAGATATAATATGCATGTGCTTGCTGCTCCAACTTGCAATTATTATGAGGGAGGAACTATATCTCCACCTCTCTATGTTTCCAATATGATAGAATTGCAAGAAACTGCTTATACTATGCATTGGCCTTTACTTGGCGTGAATGAATTGTTCTTTTATGACATGCCGATGCATAGGAAGAGAGTTAGACTTTGTTTTTGCTTGATATATGTTACTTTGTGCTCACTACTAGATGTAAAATCATTGCTAATTAAAATTGGCTTTGATATACCTTGGGATCCGGGTGGATTCACTACTTGAGCACTATATGCCTAGCTTAATGGCTTTAAAGAAAGCGCTGCCAGGCAGACAACCCGGAAGTTTTAGAGAGTCATTTATTTCTGTAGTGTGATTTTATATAGTTTAAAAACAAAAACAAAATAAAGAGGGGAACCCAAAACTTTTCAAAAAGAAAAGTGAAAGTGAGATAGACGAGCATTGTGAAAGTGGGGGACGTCCTTGAACCTTGTTCATGCCCATGGAAACTTTGTGAATCTTAATTACAGAAACTTTTCAACAAAAATAATTATCCCCTTGTACAATTACATTGTATTATAAAAATAATGTGCCAAGGTTTGCCTTTAGGATGTTTACAATGCTTGTTGGTTTATACGGTGCAGGACATAAACTTTGGCTGTAGTGCGCGATTTTTCATTTTTTACTGGAACGTCAAATGGTTCTGTATTTCTATACAAATTGTTTATTTTTCCTAATTTTGGCAGAATTTTTCAAGTATCAGAAGTATGGTGAATGTTCAGATTATTACAGACTGTTCTGTTTTAGACAGATTCTGTTTTTGATGCATAGTTTGCTTGTTTTGATGAAACTATCGATTAATATCAGTGGATTAAACCATGAAAAAGTTATATTACAGTAGACATAATGTAAAAACAAAATATGAATTGGTTTGCAACAGTACTTAGAGTAGTGATTTGCTTTATTATACTAACGGATCTTACCGAGTTTTCTGTTGAAGTTTTGTGTTGATGAAGTGTTCGATGATCGAGAAGGTCTCGATATGAGGAAAAGGAGGAGAGGCAAGAGCTTAAGCTTGGGGATGCCCAAGGCACCCCAAGTAAATATTCAAGGAGACTCAAGCGTTTAAGCTTGGGGATGCCCCAGAAGGCATCCCCTCTTTCTTCAACAAATATCGGTATGTTTTCGGATTCGTTTCGTTCATACGATATGTGCAAATCTTGGAGCGTCTTTTGCATTTAGTTTTCACTTTTCTTTTATGCACCATGCTGGTATGAGATAGTCCTTGGTTGATTTATAGAATGCTCATTGCACTTCACTTAAATCTTTTGAGTATGGCTTTTATAGAATGCTTCATGTGCCTCACTTATATCATTTGAAGTTTGGATTGCCTGTTTCTCTTTGCATAGAATACCGCCATTTGTAGAATGCTCTTTTGATTCACTTATATTTGTTAGAGAATGGGCATACCTTTTGTAGAAAGAATTAAACTCTCTTGCTTCACTTATATCTATTTAGAGAGATGACACAAATTGGTCATTCACATGGTTAGTCATAAAATCCTGCATAAAACTTGTAGATCACTGAATATGATATGTTTGATTCCTTGCAATAGTTTTGCGATATAAAGATGGTGATATTAGAGTCATGCTAGTGGGTAGTTGTGGATTGCAGAAATACTTGTGTTGAAGTTTGTGATTCCCGTAGCATGCACGTATGGTGAACCGTTATGTGATGAAGTCGGATCATGATTTATTTATTTATTGTCTTCCTTATGAGTGGCGGCCGGGGACGAGCGATGGTCTTTTCCTACCAATCTACCCCCCTAGGAGCATGCGCGTAGTACTTTGTTTCGATGACTAATAGATTTTTGCAACAAGTATGTGAGTTCTTTATGACTAATCTTGAGTCCATGGATTATACGCACTCTCACCCTTCCATCATTGCTAGCCTCTTCCGTACCGTGCATTGCCCTTCCTCACCTCGAGATTTGGTGCAAACTTCGCCGGTG